>NC_137611.1:21361857-21651857 GCF_963280865.1 Gymnoscopelus braueri | reverse complement strand
GTACTTCCATGTACTGTTGTTCTCATGTCTTACTAAATAAAGTACATCAATCAATCAATCAATCAAGAATTTTCCCTGAAAATGCTCTTCGTTGCTGTCGGATTGAAAACCATTTACGGTATGTCCAAAAACCGTTACTTTTCAGGAAATGGGGGAAAAGAACCTGTGCTCCAATTGATCCAATGCAGTTATTATTTAGTCACACAAGCTCTTCTTAATACTTTTCATTGGTTCAAAATATGTAAAACCCACAGACTCACGTAACCACTTTCACTTTCAGTTTAAATATTTGTCTAAAATAGTAAAAAATAGCAGACTTAAATCAGCTATTTTCACTACTTTTTCTTGACACTCTTGTACGATGAAGTAGGGCATTAATCTGCGAAAAATAATACAAAGTTGTATTATGGAGATACAAGGTACATAATGACTTCATCGTTGTGGTTAACTTGAACTGTAGCCAATTATTAATATTAAATGAGGGGTCTTTCTTTAGTGGGTCATTAAGAAAAGTCGGCACTTTGAGACTCAAAGTTACATGTTAGTTTTTATTTACAGTATGTCTCATACAAAACAGATGGAAAGGATTATGTTATAATTACATATTTATTGCATCCAATAGTCTCTCACCGCAAACCTCTTCCCCATTCAATGTCCGTTATGTAACAATAACTGCTAGCCATTTTGACTGCAGGCTGGGGGACAATAGGCTACACACTACTGTATGTACTGTAGCAGGTAGTCATGTAACATTGACCTATGAATCTGGAACCTCCTGTTGACCAGAAGGTCACAGACCTTTAACAACTGTGTTCACTCAAATATCAGAAGCCTGGAACACTGAAGAATTTACATTGAACTGTACTTTTATTAAAACAAGACAACTGCTGTAATGTCCGACTATTGTGTGGTCCAACGTAATTTTTTGTTACATATCATTGTTGTGACAAGTTATGTGGCCTGAAGATAAACTTCAGAATATCCTTATAATATTGTTCTGCTCATCCAACTGAAACCAACTTTCCAACTTTATTTCTCTGGCCAGAATGAGACATTTACTTGATAAAGGCAATGTCCTTTCGATTATTAACAGGCAATAACCATTGGATAAATCTCCCTTGGCACAGATTTTGTGAGTACAGCAAATAGTATAGTCGATCGTCACTCGATCAAAGAAAAATAGTTGACAAATGAACGCACGCGCAAACAGTAGCCTACCCACATGCCTCACTCCCCCTCATCCACCTTTGATCAAACACACGCCGCTTTTGTGCTCCACCTGATCAAACACACGCCCCCATTTACACTCAACAAGGCCTTACATGCTGCCTGTTCCGTCGACCTAGAATGATGGTCCAATTTCACATTTGGCTTGATAAAAGTACCAGTAGCACATGCAGAGCGTAGCCTCATGGGCCCCCAGCTGGAGTCAGAGGTGAGGTGAGGGCTGTGTGTGCTTGTTTGCCGAGTGTCCACACTCAGAGGTTCATCTCAAGTATAGCCTGTTAACATTTAACAGAGAGTAGAGAAGTTCATCAACTCAACTCATGGATGAATGAATACTTAGTTACTTACTTAACCCTCTTAATTTCGGTCCTTGGCAGCATGCTGCGCCTCTTGTGTCACAGTTCTGCGCCAGGTGGTTTTGGGCCCTCCAGGTTTTCTTTTGCCTGGTGGTGTCCATCATTTGTGATCCAGTCCTGCTCCAGTCTCAGCATATGTCATAGCCATCTCAGACATCTGTGTGGGATTTTCTTGGGGATGCCCCGGCTACCTGTTTTCTTGCACATTTGATGGTTGGAGATTTTGGTTGGTCAAAAGATCTGGCATATTCGTCTGAGGCATCCATTGTGAAACATTTGGCCGATTTGGCCACTTGCCAGCTCTCTGAACCATACAGCAGAACAGATTTGACATTGCTGTTATGTAGGAGCATCTTCGTTTTAAGGCTGTATTGCTTAATGCTTAGACCTCCAGGTGGAACGGAGTTGGTAGAAGGCATCCTGAGCCTTTCTCAACCTTGCTTTGATGTCTTTTTGGACTATTCTGTCCTTACTGATGAGGCTGCCCAGGTAGGTGAAGTCTTACACAAACTCAAGTGGGTCACCTTTAACCTTTAAGGATGCATGTTGTGGGGATAGAGTTTACATACATCACTGGCGTTTTGGAGGTGTTAATGCTGAGCCCAACCTGTCCAGCAAAGTTGTTGAGCCTGTCAGTTTTAGCCTGTATCTTAATTGGTTGAAAGGAGAGCAAGATTTTCAGCGAAGTCAAGATCCCACCCATGCACTTAACACGGCCGACAATGCTTCCTTTTGCTTTCAAGATGTTCAAGTGGGCTCTGCTCCAGAATAGGTTTGGCAACCACATTTTTATTTTATTTTTTACTCTTTGACTGGCAGAAATAAAATATTGTTTGCTAAGGCACTGCCAGCGATTTTCCCCTGATCGCTTTAAAAGACGTATCCGACTCTCGTAGAATCGGGGGGGGGGAAAGTTTGCCTTAAAGATATGCCGCAAATCTCGTCATTGGCATTCAAAGAGTTAACGATTTATTTTTGGGCTTTTTATGCCTTTATTGATATAGTGAAGTGAAGTTAGACAGGAAACGGGGAGAGAGAAATGGGGAGTGACACGCAGCAAAGGCCGTCGGGACTCAAACCCTTCGACAAGCGGTCAGGCTACATTAGAGCCCGCAGGTGCCCGGACCGCTAGGCCAGCCACACCTGTAGACATTTTATCATACAGGATTTACAGTCTGTTACCTAAAGTACAGTATGTGCATGTATTTGCATGTCAAACCCAGCCCCAGGGTTTGAGAACCACTGCTGTAAATACAGAGGAGGGGCATATTTGACCTAAACCTATACATTTCATTTTAGTAAATTGTCGATGGCCTTGTGGCCCAGTTCCCCCCAAGGGCGCCTTGGCGGAAAAGTTGAGGGGGGGGCATGTTAGTGCTTTGTAAGTGAAGAGGAGGGCTCTTCACATTTGCCATTGGTCCTTCTCTGACCAAAATAACAACGAGACAAAGAAATTCAGAAGCAAAACTGTTGTAACGTCAAGCTTCCTAATCAATACTGGTGTAAACTGGGTCATTATTGAGTTTGGAAAATAAACCAGTTACATAACATAATCAGTTACATAACATAGCACTGACAAACAATTACCGAGAGCCATATTGGAGTGTAGTGCATTGGTCAAGTTCAAACAGTCAGAGGCATCTAGGATAATCACCAGAAACAAGACACAGACTTTTTAAAAGGTTTTAAATGCTGCTTAAGCGATCACTCCCAAAATGTTTACCCATTTGTACCCATTTTCAGAGCATGTTTATTTGAATAATCAATCAATTGATTGTATTACGGCTTTAATCAATGGAACTAACATAGTATACTGTAAGTTCCTATCAGTATCACAACAAATGTTTTAAAGAAAGAATACCAAAACATGTATAAAATATATTAATTTTATTATCAATAAAGTCTTAAAGTGTTTTGTCAATTATTTGGGGCCCACTTGCAATATCCTCACAGGCCACCAGTGGGCCCCGGTGCACAGGTTGGGCCCAGTGTGTAATATGTTCAGCCCTTAGGTCACTGGCAGGGCAGGCAGGAAGCCACATCCTAAAAACAGATGTGACCGATCGGACGGGTTAATGATTGAAATCGGTCCAGCCAGCGTATAAAAAGCCCAGGGTCTTTGTCCAGCGGTGTCCTTTACACAGAGAGGAACAGAGGCTGTCTCGGTGACAACACCACAGAGCTTTTGAAGCTGAAGCAGAATCACATCCAACAATGAAGCTGACTCTAACTCTCGTGTTTGTCATCATGGCTGCTTGGGCCTCTGTCCTCTGTGGGACCTCAGCGGAGCCTCTTCCCCTGCAGCCCGAGGCTCCTGCCGAAACTCGCTCCCGCTTCGCAGCCCTCGACGACGTGCGCCTCCTGGCGACTGGCCTCCTCCAGCTGGGCCAGAGCCTCCGGGAGTTTGTCCACAAGACCAAGGGACAGATCAACGACATCTTCCAGAAGCTCAACAACTTTGACTATTACTTCAACCAGCTGTCCAATATGGCCAGTGAGATAAAGGAGGAGGAAGAGGAGCTGAAGAAGACCACGGTGGTGCTGAAGGCCAACAACGACCAGCTGAAGAACCAGTCTTTGGAGATCAGCTCCAAGGTGGACAACATCCTACAGGAGCGCAAGCAGCTGCAGAACACGGTGGGAGGCCTGGAGCAGAGGGTGAGAAGCCTGTCGCAGGGCATGGTGAGCAACCAACAGCTGGAAGAGATCACCGCCCTGAGGGTGAGTCACTGCCATCACGAGGAACAGCATTTACTGCAGGAAAGCAGAATTCCGCACACACACCCAAAGTTGTAGAGAGCACAGACTAGTGGAGCTTAAACAAAAATAAATATCTGGGCTGATGAAAACAGTTGTTGCCGAAACGTTGGTGAACTAAAAAACAAAGCAGAGGAGAATCTTGAGTCTGTGATTCTTGATTTCTTTTTAATGCTGACATCCTTTTGCCTCTGAAATAACCGTTTTGACGCTAAAGTCTCTATTTAAACCAACTGAAAGTGAATTCTTAGGTTGGCAGCTCCTCTGCTGATATAAGGTTAAAATATGGATCGGGATACAATTAAACAAAGTTGATTTTTTATTTTATTTGGTCCATTTATTGTAAAACCCATCATCTAAAAAATGTATACATTGTATAGATCTGTGATGTTGTTTTTACCCATAGTATAATTACTGACCCTATTTCAATAGTCTTGCTAGTGTTTATTTAACATGTCTTTCTTTGTGTATCGATCAGGAGTTGAGTCACACTCAGGAGCAGAGCATCATTGACCTGCTGAGAGCTGTAAAGGAACAGAGTGAACAACTTAACCACCAGAAACTGAAAATCAATATCCTGGAGGAGAAGGTATACTCATTATTTTATTAAGCATTATGGTGCTTATGCTTAACCACTAAAGCCCCTCTTTATACTTTATACTAAAATGGTCTAAAACAGCAAAAATAACCGATCTATAAGCTCGCAATGTGTTGCACTCCTCGTCCAAAAGAGGCTTCTGGGTTAGCCAGCTAATTTTTTTTTAATACCCATTTTCCATGATTTGTTCTCCCCGTTGTCATTATCATGTGGCTTCTTAATATTATTAGATTCCAAATGCATGATTACAATTTAGTCATTTAGCAGAATAAAATGGTCGAAAATAAATTATATATTTTTTTGTCCTGCCACCTCAGACAATTAAATTAGCTTATGTCATAATAAAGGATCGCATTTTCCTCAAAGCTCAATGAAAACAAAAAAGCGTGAGAGAGTTTGGAAAGGCTTTGCTTTTGCTGAGCAACTCTAAGACAAAATGATGAAACTCTGCTTTAAATTTAGAGAATTGTTCATGTCAGTAAAAATGGCCATTAACTAAAGTGTTGTGGTCCTATAACAATTATCGTCTCCAGCTCACTGCCAACACACTTGTCCAAGAGACTGTAGAGAGGATGACTGACATCTACGTCTCTGAAACACCCACCCTGACTCCTTTTCTGTCAACAAACAGTTCACAAATTAATGGTAAGTTAATTCAGAAAGCATTCTCCCTAAAAAGCATTGAGTGACAACAGGAGTCCACAGTTAAATAATTGTTGGCTTATTTTGTGGGCTTGATTTTTAGGATGAATCTCTTCCATGCTCTAAAGTCTAAACTAGTCAGAATTTGTGTTTGTTACGTGTCTAGTGAGTCTACCGTCAGACTGCAGCGATCTGTTCAACAGAGGTGAGCGAGTGAGCGGTGTCTATGCCATCAGGCCCGAAGGACATCCACCTTTCATGGTCTACTGTGATATGACCCAAGGTGAAACCTCACAAAATACAGTCAATATCACACTTTGAACACTTAATCTATTAAGACCGGGAACGCATCTGTGTCATTTTTTCGATTTCTTTGGCTATTCAAAAATAGCAGATATAGGTGCCGCACATTTTTTGGAAACCACATTTTTAATTCACATCTTTGCTTCTGGGCCCTGGGGGGTCCCTGGGAACAACATATTTTGATGGGGATCGGTGGCCAAAACCATATCATTTTGGGGGGTCCTTGACAATAAAATGTTTTAGCACCACTGATATAGCAACAATAGTTTTTCAGAACAATGAAGACATTTGTTGAGACATTTGACAGTTACAAATGTTTGCTTTAAAAAAAATATATTCAAATATGAGCTTGTATATCTGCTATTTTTTAATAGCCAAAGAAACCTAAAATGACACAAATGTGTTCCCGGATTGAATGGGTTAAACCCTGTTTGACCGGTGTTCCTCAGGGCTTTATACCAGTGTATTTTCTGCTTTCTGTTATTGTGGGGAAAGCTTTAGCTGAAAATAGCAATTTCTCTGCGAAGCCTTCCCCACAATACGGTTGCTTGGGTTTAAGTAGTTAATCATTTGAACCCGATTCTGGGCATGTCATATAAGTATGACAGGTCTACAAGCTCACGTCGCGACACACTTGTAAATTGGCTATTTTTGGTGAAGAGATTGGTGTGTAGAGAGATAGGGAAAAAAGGGAAGGGTCCAAGGAGAGACCTCTGGGGATCCCGGTCAATGGGATATAGGCCTATATGGTTTAAGTGGTTAAGAATTAATCACTGTTTAAGTGAAGTCATAAAGTTGGTCTGTCCTTTTCTTCTCTCCATTCAGATGGTGGTTCAACAGTCATTCAGAGGAGGAAGGACGGGTCAGTGAACTTTGATCAGACCTGGGAAGGATATGAAAACGGATTCGGGGAGTTTCATGGTGAGCAGCCAGAAGATAAAAGTTTCATTTGATTATTTTCTAGTATATGACACAAGGTTCTAACCATGAATAACAAATACATTGAAATTAACCTTTTGTTATTACAGGTGAGTTTTGGCTGGGTCTGAAGAAGATCTACTCCCTGGCGTCTAATGGAGACCGTCTCCTCCACATCCAGCTGGAGGACTGGAAACAAGGCACACGCTTCATTGAGTACAGCTTCTCTCTGGAGGGCCCCGACAGTAACTACACCATCCACCTGACGCAGCCGTCCGGGGACCTGCCCGACGCCATGATCAACCACACGGGCATGATGTTCTCCACCAAGGACAGGGACAATGACAACCACCAGGACTCCAACTGCGCACTGGACTACACAGGTAGACAAAATAATGTATCATGCAAAGTAACATGAACAACGGGCAACAAGGATTTTTACTCTTACGTACTTATATGTACACAAGTCCTAACAGAATAAAGAACCCTTAAACTCCTTGAACCTTGTCTTACGACTGTGTCCCTCACCAAAAATAATGCTAACTATTTTCAGTGAGTGACATGGCTGTATCATGAGGGGCATATCATGAGTCGTTTGGATATGCGGGTGCCCAGAATCCGACCGATATGTCCATATATAGGCATATATGAATATCCAGTTACCCAGAACCGCCGATCTAACTGATATGCCCATATATGGGCATGCCAATATATGGGCATATACTGATGACATCAGGGATCTCCATATATGGGCATAAAGGGGACACAGGTATACAGAGAGATACAGATACCTCCTTATATGGGCATACAATGGACACAGGTAGACAGACAGATACAGAGATCTCCATATATGGGCACAAAAGGGACTCAGACTGATGGGTACAATGGATATTCTGACAAAGCCATGACTCGGACTTATCGGTCGGATCGGCAGTGCTACGTAGGTGTGAGGGCCGCATAGCGGCCTAGCATACAAACATGGGGGTCCTAAACGTCCTAAACGACTAAATTGGAGAGAAAATGTAAAAATATAGTTGTAGTTTTTTTATTATTACATTTTTACCTTCCTACCCGTACTGAACACTGCAGTAAAAGTCATTAAATGTGATGCTTTGCAGTGAAGGTACTGTACAGTACTGTACATGATACTGACCAAGCTTGTGCCTGTACTTATGTCCCTTCCCCAGGCGGCTGGTGGTTCAATGCCTGCGGGGACACCAACTTGAACGGGAGGTACACACACATCAGGCCAAAGGGGCGCTCGGAGCGCAGGAGGGGCATCCAGTGGCGGCCGAGCCGGAGGACGGCCTACTCCCTTCGCCATGCCCAGATGTCCATCGGCCCTGCATCGGCCCGACGCCCTGCCGTTTCCACAACTCCTGACACAGGCAACTTTATCTGAACTGACATTGTCAAAGATCAACGTAAATGACCCTAACTTGACTAAGAGTAGTCAAGTCAAGTTTTATCTAGACTACATAGCGCCAAATCACAACATGATCACAACATCTCATGACACTTTACATATAGAGCATGTCAAGACGATACTCTTTAGGAAGAAAATGACAGAAAAAAACTCCCCTTTAACAGGATGGAACCTTGAGCAGAACCTGCATGGGTGGCCATCTGACTCAACCAGTTGGGTTGTTTGAGAGAGACAGGGAGAGAGAGAGAGACAGACAGACAGATAGATAGATAGACAGATTTGGAAGGACAATAACAACTACAGTATAATAGACCATGGAAACCCCTTGATCCGCAGCCGGGGAATCCATAATCATGATGCATGCAAGAAACACCCTAATTAACATGCACAGCACAGTCCCACCATGGCAGAGGGACACGTGGACAGCTGTGATGTACGTACATACGGTATTAAGGCATGGAAAGATAGGGAAGAGAACATTTTCCTGGAACTGTCAAATCTCTGTAGGGCTAAGATTAAAGGCAGTCACACAGAATATTGAGTCAGCTGTAATACTTCTTAGTGGAATTTCTGTCCTAAATACAAAGTCAGCCAGCCCAAGAGAACAAGCGAAAGGAAGGTTTGTCCCCGTGCCCGCCATAGGATCTCAGACGAACTCATCCGAATGAATGGCGAGAATGGCTCAGAGAGAAACATGTTGAAATGTGGTTGGAGGGATTTAAGACGATTGAGTCCTCACATATTTCCACTCAGTTGAAGAGGTTATTTGTTGGAACAGAATGCACATGACATGAGTCACATTGACTCTCAGCATACAAGCATTTGTATTGTAAATACCATATTTTTGATACAATAATAAAAAGTTGAATTATTAACTGAATTATTTGTGAAATGCTAATGTTTTCTTTGGTCCAAAGAACCTAAAATGTTGCTATTTGAAGGCGGTGAATACCTGTTTTCTTTATTTCTTTCGTTTTGGTTGTTGCAAAATTCCATCAAAACTAACTGACATTACATGTAATTCATTAACTTTAGTCTTCTGTTATGAGACGTCAACTTACTGTGGACTTAGCCTACTGGGGTCTTAGGATTGGTCAGGGACATGTTGGCCCTTTGTCAGAACTAGAGAGTTGACCGTGAATAGTAGCATGACGGCATGTTACTCATCCATGACCTGAAAACAACAAACACCACTTCATTTCTGCGCCAAGGTCGTCAAAAATCAATGGCAATCAATATTTAGTCTGGTTAATGAGTCATTGTGCTTACTATTACTACAGGCCTCCTGTAGTAACCGTAAGCCTTCTTCTTATTCAGCTTCCTGAGTGTAGCATTGAGCATTATCAACATAAGATTGGTAATAGAAAGAGTATTATGCCTGGGTCATCATGTAGAAAATAGGAGTGTGATGCAAAATGTACTAGAAGTGTTCTTAGAAGCAAGGCCCTTTAATATACTCTAGAGGGCAGCACTGTTCCATCCGGATGATCTGATTGCATTGCAGTTTTGAAGATACAGTATACATTATTATTCCTCACTTTAACCCTAAAATCTATGTTCAGAAATCAGTATTAATTACAGATTCAACATCATCTGACCCTCCTGTTTTACCCATTTAACCAGTAAATGTAGTTCTTTATTCAGGCTTTCATCAGGTGGTTGTATACGGTCGGTAGCCATGTAATGATAATCACTTGAACAGTGTCTTGTTCAAGAATCTGCCAAAAGGACACAATGTCTGCTCCAGGACTACTTCCAAAGTTATGTTATCTTGTGTTTAGCCTAAATAATTGAGTCCCCATGCCTTTGGGGAATCTTTTGTCAATTGTCACTGTACATTTGCACACATGAAAGTTGTCCCCTGCATTTACCCATCCTAACTATTAGGAGCAGTGGTCACTATTAATACAGAGCTCAGGGAGCAGTTATGTTTTGCTCAGGGACACTTTGACACAGACCTGGGCTGGGGACGAGGGGGGGGGGGGGCAGACCGGAGACCAGAGACCAGACAGCCTCTATATACCCATTCAGCTACATGTATGGCTGCCCAAAGTTTAACCACTGTCACCCTGCTGTCCCTAATTTAGGAGAAAAGAAAGAAATCGTAATTAAAAACAAACTCCTAAAGACAGATGCTTCTGTCTCTGAGTCTTAAGGGTCTGTCCACCACAAACCTTTTTTTTTTTTTAAAGAAGCACTAAAAAAAAACACTGGGCAGCTCTTAAATGTAAATGTGTGTGAAAGAGCATTCATGTTCAGAGAAGCTACCCTGGATAAATAAAGCTTAAAAAGAAAGTCTATCTGGTATGGAGGGGTGGGGTGGGGGGGGCATTCTGCGCTTGAGTCATAACAGCACAGCTGCAGCCACACACGCACGCACGCACAAAGAATACTACCATAGCACTTCAATAGGCCAGCTTTTACCCAGAAACACATGCACACACACATGTTGGATGCATGCACCCCCCCCCCAGACACACACACAGATAGATTGCTACCTCAATTGGCATACTTCCACCCAGAAACATGCACACACACATACTAGATGCATGCATGCCTGTATGCACACTCAGGCCTGCAGCCAGTGACAGTGATCTTCCTGCACATGTGGAGCGTCTTCAGTTACTGTCCGCTGCCTGTGCGCTCTGCACACACACACACACACACACACACACACACACACACACACACACACACACACACACACACACACACACACACACACACACACACACACACACACACACACACACACACACACACACACACACACACACACACACACACACACACATTAGCACACAGTCAAATGCCTCAGTGTTAAATTATCTCTGTGTGAAAAGGGACCCAAATGGACCCATGAAAAGGTCCATTTGTGTCCCTGCCCTGCTTCACACCTTTTTCTACCCTCACTTTCTGAGTTAAATTACCACCAAGGATTTTACTGTGCACCAAAGGTTATTTTGGGCTTCATAACTGCCCCTCTGCGTAGTGGGAGGAGCGAGATGTTTCCCTCTCGTTCCCTTCACGGCAATTTAGTCATTCTCCCTCTCAACTGAGAGGGACTGGCCGCTCTCTCTCTCTTTCTCTCTCTGTCTGTCATTTCAAAGCCTCCATTTGGGTGAAACGATGATGGACGACAGCCCCCTCCAGGTGCTGACGGTCCCCACGGCCCCCTATCCGGACCAGAGGCCCAGCACCGCCAGCGGCCTGCGGAGGAGGGTCTACGTCTTCCAGTCCAGGAGGAACTACCTGCACAACTTCATCCAGAGTGTCTTCTCCTCCATCGACCTGCGCGATCGCCAGGGCTCCACCGTGGTGGTGGGGGGCGACGGGCGCTTCTTCAACCGAACCGCCATCGAGGTCATCGTGCAGATGGCAGCTGCCAACGGGGTCAGTGTCACCAACCATGTCACCACGCCTTGTGTGTTGCATTTGCTTGCCCCTGTGTGCCTCTGTGAGTGTTTGTGGGGGTGTGCTTGTGCATACCGTCTCTGCACGTGCAGGTGTTTATGTGGTCTTGCATGTGTCATTGTGTAAATGTTTTGCTTGTGTGTTTGTCGGCCTGCGCGCGTGTGTGTGTGCGCGTGTGTGTGTGCGTGTGTGTGTGTGTGTGTGTGTGTGTGTGTGTGTGTGTGTGTGTGTGTGTGTGTGTGTGTGTGTGTGTGTGTGTGTGTGTGTGTGTGTGTGTGGTTCAGTAGCATGCAGTGTCAGTGTCACCTGCCCCTGTCATCTGTTGTAGGTGTTTCCCATGTGTTGTGGTGGGTCTTCCTCGGGGCATGTAAACACACACTATTAATAAAGCGTGTCTAATTACATGCCAAAGGTCCATTCTGCTAACATAAAACCAAACAAGTTTATCAGTGGTTCCTAACCATTGGGTGGCCCACTGTAATTAAACGCTTACATTTTGGAAATTAAAAATGTTAATTGTGTGTCACGTGGTTCAGTTATCTTGTTACCTTGTTATCTTGCAATTCTTCTCTTGCAAAAATTACAGGAAATGGGTTGAAAAGTGAAAACTATTATTGTTCCGGTGTCAAAGTTGACCCATTCTGCTCCTGTTTGACGCGTAGTACAGTACATCATGGGGTCACAGGCTTTCAATGATGGTCCCTGGTTCACCTAGCCTGGTAAACACCCCCTCCCTCCGGAAATCTCATTTGCATTTGGTTTCAGGAAGGAGGGTCTGGGATTGCTCACAGAGTAAAGCTGCCCGAACCGCTGCGCATACGAACCAATCAGCGGCTGCTAGGGGCGGGATCATCCAATCACCTGCCTAGTAGCTTGAAAAAAATGAAACTCCGTCTGTCATCGATTCTGCGCCCGGAGTCTCAGATGCAAGTACGCTGTGAAACAAAATGTGTGTCGCAAGCTTCTTCCATTTGACGGAGTGAGGTTATGGTTCACCCCCCTGGCGAGCAAGACAATTAACCCCTACCTGTTCCTCCTGCACTGTATTAGAAGTTGTGTTACTGTGTTAAAGACATATATTCCCCAAAGGTTGAAAGTGGTTAAGTCTGTCTATGAGTTTTATAAATATTTATCCAATGAAAATGTATGACAATAGATTGTTACTAAATAATAACTATACATTGGAGCACATGGTTCTTTTTTCTGTTTCTTGAAAAGTAACATGCAAGGTTTACAACCGACATTGACAATAAAGGAAAACGGCAATGAAAAGCAATACGATGGTATCACAACACTGTGATAACTGCGAAGACAGACAACCACTGCTCTAGATGGCTCCGGGCTCCTCCTGCTTGGCCGTTCTGTCTTGAAATAGAAGTGTATGAAACTTGTGTAGTTGTTGTCCCACTGCCAATGCCATTAATGTGTTCCCTAGGTGCCGGGGCTTAATTTAGAGAGCTTAGAGATGCTTTCGCTCATGGGGGGTATATTTAGAGCGATTTAAAGTAAGTTACACATGATGGCATCTGCACTTAACGCCGTGTGCCGCTTTCAGGTGGGCCGACTGATCATCGGCCACCAGGGGATCATGTCCACGCCGGCCATTTCCTGTGTCATTAGGAAGTACAAAGCCATCGGAGGCATCGTCCTCACCGCCAGCCACAATCCCGGCGGTCCCGAGGGAGACTTTGGCATCAAGTTCAACACCGCCAACGGAGGTAAATGTAACCGGAGAGGAGGAAGCAAGCAGTGGCAAGTTTGGCAACTGCCAAGTGTAAAATAGTGTTACGAGAGAAGACTAGACATTTCACAAGGCGCGGGGAGCTGTGCACGGCCTTATCCAGACATGACACATGCACACTACTGAAATACCATGTGTCAAATCTACACTAACTTTTTACTGTTATGTGACCGGTGCTAACTGTTATCCTCACAACGTCCTCCTTACACAAAGAATAACAAGCATATGAGTATTTTTGCTTTATTACTGTATATGTGCATTAAACTCATAAAGAATGTCAGCTCATATTGACCAGGCCACTACCTTTAATGACTGGTTAAATAAAGATTAAAACAAAAGTTGTCATACAGTCCTATAATCTGTATACTGTGGCATTAGTGGTGAGTGTCCCTAGAACAATACCTTTACACATGCACAAGAATGTCATATTTATAAGCTGTATAACTAATCAGTCATACACTACAATATGTTAATACCTCAATAATAGCAATCCTTCTGCTGTGTGTTGCTGGATCTAGGACCAGCCCAGGAGGCCTTCACAAACAAGATCTTCCAGATCAGCAGAAGCATCGAGGAGTTTGCCATCTGCCCGGGGCTCAGAGTGGATCTGTCAACACTGGGCAAACAGATGTTTGACCTGGAGAACAAGTTCAAACCCTTCACTGGTGAATGGCTACCGCACACACCCATCAGTAATAATGATAATAATAATAACTTTATTTATATAGCACCTTTCCAAGCAGAAGTCACAAAGTGCTGCACAGAGAAGTTACACATTAAAACAAGAGCAAGGAAAACAAAACACAAATTTAAAAGGATGCAAAATAGAGAATTAACAACTTAGAGATCTAACGGATAAAACTGATATACAGAAATTCAACAAGAAAAGAGGGGGATTGGGCTGTATAGGAAAAGAAAAGGGATGTTATATAACATCCCTTTAAAAAGCATTCTTGTAAAGAATGCTTTTCTGAACATATATGTTTTTAGAAGTGATTTAAAGGATATGATAGTATACGCTTGTCGAATACAGTATCAACACGTTCTCACACATAGGCATCAGTTATTGAGTGAGAACGGGTTGCGAATACACTTGGGTAGGGCATTCCAGATTGTTGGAGCTCGTAATAACCTAAAGACACTCAGACAAGAGCCTATACGACGTACAGTACATGTAAATCCTTCTTTTTGTTTGTGCTCATTCCAAGTGGAGATGGTGGACTCTGTGGAATCCTATGCCAATCTGATGAGAAACATATTTGACTTTGCTGCCCTGAAGGAGCTGTTGTCCGGCCAGAACTACAAGATACGACTAGACGCCATGCATGGAGGTGAGAGTATTAAAAATGTTCCTAAATATTTTCGATATTTTTCAAAAATTGCAGAAGCGCGACACGAAGTGACGTGCTGTGAGCTTGTAGATCTGCTATTTTTTGAATAGCCAACACATAAATGGATAAAGTGGTTTAAAATGGTTGTGATGCTATATTAACCACTTTTGCTGGGGACCCCCTGGAACCCCCCCAACTGAGTCTTAAGGGGCTGAGTCTTAGGTGGCTGGCCACACCAAGCACCATAACTATAACTGTAAATGTATGGCTTTAAAAAAGTCGATCTAGCTCAGGTGGATGGCAGAGCCCACACAGCACAACTATAGCGCTGACAGTGGTGATTTATTGTTATAGTTATATCGTGCTTGGTGCGGACAGCCCTTTACTTCATGTACTCAGTGCATCTTGCCAAGAAAATCCCTGAACAGAAGTGCTTATCTCATACAGAGATTATTTGGCGTGGTCTGAAAGAGGTAGCTATCTATAAGAGGGTGTGTCTGTCTGTGTGTCTGTCCGGAGGTAATCTCACAAACAGCTGGACCACTCAGCACCAGATTACATGTGCACACTGTCACTAGACTAACGTAGAATCCTGCACATTTTTGATATTTTTGGGCTTTTCTGCCTTTATTGATAGTCTAAGTGGGGATGGACAGGAAACAGGGAGAGAGAGATGGGGAGAGACATGCAGCAAAGATCGTCGGGAACAGGACTCGAACCCGCGATGCGTTGGTCAGGCTGCATTAAAGGCTAAGTGCCCACTGCCCAGACTGCTAGGCCAGCTGTCCGGGCTTAACATTATGTTCTAAACTTTTTTCAATGGGCCTCTGATTGTCCAAATGTGCACGGATGACGTGTGGATGACTCTTTCAGAGCCAAGCCGTCTAAAAGGAAGTGAACGGCGGTCGAATCGGCCTGAAACCTTGCCCAATATGGAGTCATATGTCATAGAAACGTCATAGATGTCTGTTGTCATAGATGGGCTGCATGAAATCCCAAAGCCACATGAAACCACCAAGTTATAGGTCTTGTTTTTCTGCTTGTAGCCCCTGATAAACAACTGCATATTCACAACACTTTGACATGGGGACACACGTCAAATTGTATGCAATCGAGGCAATTCCAATTCCTTTCAGAAGGCCAGACGTCACATTGTGTCATCTGGCGTGGGTGTTCACGATGCTAACATTCGTCACTTGTTTGCGGGGAATCTTTGCTAAGTCAAAGGCGAAGGTCAAGTCAGGGTGAAAACACGTTGTGTTTACCCAGTGGAAAAGCGCTAATCCATGCCACTCAAGCTCAATACGCAACGTTCACTGCAACGATAAAGAGGAGAAGATCGTGATATAGAAACATAATAAGGTTTTCAGCTGTTGTAGTCCCGAGTGTTTGTTACAGTATATGACCCAAGTCTTTGCGACCAGTGGAGAATGTGGTAATAGAAGCCGTTGCAGGGAGTGATGAGGTTTCTGAATTCAAACTGTTCCCAGGGCCTTTAGTGTATCCCCTAGTGTGATAACACTGAAACCAGACGCGAGATGCCATAACACACACACACACACACACACACACACACACACAGTCACACAGTCACACACACACGCACGCGCACGCACACGCACACGCACACGCACACGCACACGCACACGCACACACACACACACACACACAAAAGTCGAGTCTTGACATGTTCCTTATTCTAACAAGACACCAAACATTCATATCCCATGTCCCAGTATCTATCTCTCTCTCTCTCTCTCTCTCTCTCTCTCTCTCTCTCTCTCTCTCTCTCTCTCTCTCTCTCTCGCTCTCTCGCTCTCTCGCTCTCTCTCTCTCTCTCGCTCTCTCTCTCTCTCATGGGGTTAGGTGATTAGCAGGCCAACAATGCCACACCAGTATGTTTTGGCTCTTGCAATATTTGACTTTGCATGCCGTCAATCAAGTTATTTCTGGTAACGTTATCATGTCTCTTGGTCGTGATGTGATCACATTTTTCTTGACCTCTTTCAAAAAGTAGAACATCCGATCTAGTAAACAGGTGCAGGACAGACAAGACAACTCAAGGTAAAATAAGACAGAGTCGAGTAAGGGCGTTGTCTCCCTATCCAATCTTTGGCTATGGTTAGTTAGATAAGCAACCAGGTGTTTCAGTTTGAGAATGAGAATATTTTTCAGAACTAATACTAGTGTTGTTTGAGAAAAAGCAGCTCTCTCTTAATGTATATAAACATGAATACAGAACCATTCATATAGTATTTTAGTTGAGTAGGATTTCCCCCTTTGAAATAGCATAAACTTATTCTAAACGTATCCTATTCAATCAGCTGTTGTTAGACAACCAACTAGCAATTCTAGCACAATCCCTCCAGGATATGGATTATAAACAGCTGACGGGGCCGCCCCTGCGTGGTGCAACACACCTTACAGTATTTCCTGATAAGATATGGATGTTTTTTTTCTTGTTTTGATATTCTTACGTTACATGGATGTGTCTTATTATTGACATTTGAGACGTCAGCGCTCTGTTGATTCTGCCATTCACTTGTTACGCGACGATAAAGCGGCGTGATTTTTATTCAGATCAAGGTAGATGTTTCTGAGCTGCCACACCGTGAAAAAAGGCATCAACCTGTATTAATGAGGCATCAACTATATGAATAAGCAGCTCATTGGTCTTGTGGTTAAAGTGTCCGCCCTGAGACGGAGAGGTCAGGGTACCCAATGCTTCCCTGCTTGGCACTCAGCATCAAGGGTTGGATTGGGGATAGGTCCCTGCGACATACAGTACTAACGTCATGTCCAGGGGATGTACTTGTACATCAAGCTGCCTCACACTATGGAAACAGGATATTGGTTCCTGATATATGGCCCACATTGGTTCTGGATGGAACTGGTTGGGTCCCAAGGCCAAGGCTACTTACTTACAGTAACTATATCAGTTGATGAATTGTTTTGATGCAAAATATTTGCATATTTTGCATTTTCCTCACACTTTATTCATCACAACCCCAATGTGTAAAGGCCTTAAAGTGTGAGACAAATCTCCACAGCGAAGTCCCACCCAGACAACTTTAAACCCTGATATGAGGGGCTGGATAATCAATACAGTTTTGTGAGAAATCCCTGCATTGACAACCTGGCAGCTTGTGAGCATGTTGACTAGTGTGGTGACGGTCTATTTCCTTTAGTTTAGACAAATGGAAAGAGCCATCTTTATACATATTTCACCAAAAGTACTTCACAAGAACAAAGTCGTTAAGAGAGAGACTAAGAGATTCACTGAAAGAAAAACATTTTCAACTACAACCCAATTTTCATGCTCCTCTCTATACCATGAGCTATGATTGTTCTACTTTGGAGGGACACAAATTCATACATAATATACATACTGTACGTATACATACATACGTACACGCACATGTATACGTACATAGGTACGTACGTACGTACATACATACATACATACATACGTACATACATACAGTACATACATACATACATACATATTACTGTACATAGCCTACATACATACAGTACCGTACATATATACAATTTAGGCATTTAGCATATACAGTATGCTGTGTATAGACAAACCCTGTTCTATAAAAGAGAGTCTGCACACTTAAAACTTAAAATTGTGTACGACATAGGGCAGGCTCTGAATGATGCCTGACAGCGAGTCCCCAGTTCGAAGGCAGACCTTTGCTGCATTTCACTTCCCGACTCTCTCTCCCTATTTCCTGTCTCTGCAGACTATCAATAAAGTCAAGAAAAGACCCAAAGCTAAACAAAAAAATGTCCTCTTCAAGGAAAGGTCTTGATGAAGATCTCTGTCTTTTGTTCCCCAGTGTTGGGACCCTATGTGAGAAGGATCATTTGCGAGGAGCTGGGCTCCCCTGCTAACTCTGCCGTCAACTGTGTCCCCATGGAGGACTTTGGGGGCCTCCACCCGGACCCCAACCTCACCTACGCTGCAGACCTGGTTGAAGCCATGAGGGAGGGACCATACGAATTTGGTGCAGCGTTTGATGGTGACGGGGTATGTGCAGAAGCTCTATTTATCGAAAATCTAAAAGCCACAAATCATTTCAAAACAGTGTTACATTTGTAAGCTTAAAGCTGCAGTCCATATAACTGTCACGTCCTACCTGGGATTCGAACCGGGGGCCCCACATGAGTGATGAAATATTTTCTGTTGAGCTAAAATGTAGAGCACATTTGGGAAAACAAGATAATTCCATTTGATTTTCATGTAATACCTCTTGTCAACCAGTAGTGGTCCTACCTGACTATTGGATCTAAATGTCTCAATAGAAGAACAGGCAGACCAAATACTACAAACCACCAAAGTTGTGTTAGTTATACAGATTGATTAAGAAATATATACAGTATATGTGGTGGTGGTGGAGTCTCCCATCGATCCGACGGATGAGTAGACAGGCAGTTATTTCCTCTTAGCGTGGCTCATGTGGGAGCGTAGCCCTAAATTACCCACTAAATTACCCTAGACTAAACTGAAAAGAGAACCCGCACTAAACTAAACATTTCCCTATAACTGTCTGGATACAATGGAGACTTACAGTATATCCTATTTAAAAGGTCAAAGGTCACGAACTGGAGTTGAACCGGGCCTTCTAATCGCTGTCTGCCTGGCTTTCTAGGACCGTAACATGATCCTGGGGAAGCATGGCTTCTTCGTCACCCCATCTGACTCGGTGGCTGTGATCGCTGCCAATATCTTCTGCATCCCTTACTTCCAGCAGACGGGGGTGAGAGGTTTCGCTCGCAGCATGCCCACCAGCGCAGCCTTAGACAAGTAAGGCCTCGGCCTGTCATCTCACCTTATTGTCAAAGCCCCAAGGAGTGCTGTTATTTATTCATTTCTTTACATTTTCTTATTTTTTTCTTTTACATCTATGTTATATTATCAATCAATCTAAAGGCCGTTTCAGACGGGGAGCGAGTGACACGCCTTAGTAATTAATTTTCAATGAGAGACGGGCAATTATATGGGACGCACGGAGAAGTTGAGGGGCGGAGAGGCAAGTGGGCGCGGTCCCGTGAAATTCTCGCGCTCGTGCTTGTTTCGTGCACACGCCCACGGGTAGCAAGAGCTGAATTGTGGTCAACTTTTTTTCCCCCGCTACGCGCAGGAGGACAGAACAACAATGATTGTGGTGCGATCCCCGCTGATCCAAGCGAGAACGCCCGCGTCACTCGCTCCCCGTCTGAAACGTGTTAGTGTTCTGCCAATTATTTAGGGGCCCACTTGCAATATCCTCATGGTCCACCAGTGGGCCCCGGCCAACAGGTTGGGAATCGCTGCTATAGAACTTTTTCATGGCAGCCATATACAGGTGTTACCAGTGATACTCGTTAACTACTTAATGGACACTGACATGTCCAAGGTGGGAAATGGTTATAAGGCTCTGTTCCACTGCGACCGTACATCAGTGCCGCCGCCTTATTAACCAGGTCAGCTTGCCATAATACCAAAGCAAGAAATATGCCTGAGTTGTATAAGTACCTGACTGAGACTAAAACCTTTTTCTGTTTTATAACATTACTGTTAGTACTGTAGCCTATATCTATGATCCAACCTGAAACTGCACAATAGCAGCATCCTGACTCTTTTGACCTGAATGGAACAGAGTCATAATTTGTATCATTGTGATCACCTGTAAAGGAAGTAACATTACACAACTATATGGTCTGTTGTGAAAAAGGCCTGTTGGGTGAAATCTACATGGACTTTAGAGATGTTACGTAGTCAAAGATATATATGGATTGACTGCATGATAAGGTTGTCCATTTGAAGATGTTACCGTATCAGGCGACATTGTTTTATTGTTGTTAGTGTTGATATTTTGAGCACTTCTTTGAATGCTGTTTCTGTGTATTTCTTGTAGAGTAGCCAAGGCATCAAAAATAGAGCTATATGAAACTCCCACTGGCTGGAAGTTCTTTGGGAGCCTAATGGACGCTGGCCGACTGTCCTTGTGTGGAGAGGAGAGTTTCGGCACAGGTAGCTCTTCAGTGAGTGAAGCGGACTACAGAAATCACTTTTAAATCGTAAATCATTTTAAAACTTGAAATCTCTTACTTTAACCAAGAGAGTCAAATCTCTTGGCTTTACCTAACATATGTTAAAACGTAAGTTAAAAGTTAAAACCACAAGAAATTCTGCTGCAGTTTTTTTAATAGAGGACTTGAGGGTTCACAGACAATTCTGCCTTCTCTTGTCTTGAATTCCCCAATAAGTCTTGCACTGATTACGGGTGATGTTAAGTTGAATCAATGATTTGTTTGGATAGTTTACAGTCAACTTGATTAAAAATCTGCCCCTATACCACCCTGACAGGTGGAGACCATATTCGTGAGAAGGATGGGCTTTGGGCCGTGCTGGCATGGCTATCCATCCTGGCCACTAGACGGCGGAGTGTGGAGGATATTATGAGGGACCACTGGCTGAAGTATGGCAGAAATTACTACACCAGGTATTTAAAAGCATCACACAAAGACAGGCCTGTTAAGCCTCAGTTATCCTTGGTTGTGCACAGGTGTCGTGCACTGAAAATAGCACATCTAGAAAATCTAAAATGGAATCTATTCAATATAGACATACTATAAGAAGCTGCAGCAAGGAAAAAGAAAAATGGGGGCCGAATTGCATCCACAGACCACAGATAGTCCCAGACAAGTCCCATTTGTTTAAAAAGCCAAATAAAAGACCTCATAGGGTGATAAAAAAAACTCCACAATGAGGGAAGCACATGAACTCGCTGTGTGTGTGTAAGGGTGCTGGGAGTCCAATAAGATTACATATGTGGCTCTGACTTGGTAGGCTTCATGTGTCAAAGACACATTTACACCAGTAACTTTATAGCACACATTCATAATTCTTCTTGTGTGTGTTTGTGTGTGTGTTTGTTTGTTTGTTTGTGTGTGCGTGTGCGCGCGCGTGTGTGTGCGTGCACAGTCTTAGATGAAACATTTGGTCCTTATACACAGATTAACACAGAATTTGATAGATATGTCAAGACAATGCCTTTTTATTGGTAGCCTATAGCAGATTCCATAAAAGAAAAAGAAAAGAAAAGCACTCAAAGGCATAAAAGATAAGGATTTAACTGACATCTAGTGGCCAAACTATGCTGTTGCACATTGTTAAAACTATTGCACTGCCTTGCCTGTCAGTATAGTATTGGCACTGCCTGGGGCCTATTTACAATTTACTTGGAGATAAAAACCATTGTGAAAAATAATATTAGTTTTCTTAGTAAGTTGAATTTGAGTGAATGACAGAAAGGAATGTGAATACTAGTTCAATCTAGTCAGAAAATAACAATACTCTGATTCTGAAATTGTATTTCCCCCAAACACAGAGTGGTAATTAAGCCAAAAACTGATGATAATAAAAGACACATCGGATGGCATGGAAGTGACAGAGTCCAGCACAAGTTTTCAATGTTAATGCTGTTGTGATTTTTGTCATTGTCATCGCCCCAACCCAGATATGACTACGAGGATGTAGACCTGGACGCAGCCTTCGAGATGATGGAATACTTGGAAAACACGATAGTGGACAAGTCCTTTGCAGGACAGAGGTTTGCCGTGGGGGACAAAATCTACCAGGTGGAGAAAGCAGACAATTTTGAATACACCGACCCAGTGGACAGCACCATCACAAGGAACCAGGTACAGGATGGACAGACAGACAGACTGACAGACAGACAGACAGACACGAGTTTGTGGTGAACGTTCTCCCAAGAATAGGAATGCTGGGGTTCAAGTGGTTAACAAAGGGGCTTCTGGTTTCAACTGTACATGTTTCTAATCCACGCTAGTTGTTTTGTAGCCTGGCATTGCCAGACTGATGATGTGGATTCACACACACATATCTCCACAGAGGAACGTGTGAGTGAATCCAGGTCATCAGTCTGGCAATGCCAGGCTAGTTGTTTTGTGCATTGCTTGACAGTCTTATATATTGCACACTGAGGGAGGAGCTTGCTCCGAAACGCACAGGCCAATACAATGATAAAAAAGAGAACAAGTAGGGTATTGTTTTATGTTTTCATTGTTTATGTTTTTTTCATTTTATTGTAGGGCCTTCGGATAATCTTCACAGATGGATCTCGGATCATCTACAGACTCAGTGGGACAGGAAGCGTCGGGGCAACTGTTCGGATCTACATTGACAGCTACGAGAAGGTGGACGTCTCCCAAGACACACAGGTAAAGTGTCTAACTCAGTGGTTCTCAAACTTTTTAATTTCAAGGAGTTTGGTATGCATTAGGCCACGGAATACCCATAACTCTGAGAGTGTACAAATGGAACCAAATGGACCCATAATGATCCATTTGGTTCCATTTAAGGGTCCATTTGTACACGCTTTTGAAAATAGCAGATCTATAAGCTGACAACGCATCGCATCACACCGCGTCGTCAACTTATAGATCAGTTATTTTTAATAGCCGAATAGCCAACATATTTGAATAGCATCAGTATAAAGTGGTTAATTTATGTTTTGTAAAAAATATCTAAATATGCAAAGTAACTAGTAACTAAAACTGTTAAATAATTGTAGCGGAGTAAAAAGTACAATGTTTGCCTCTGAGATGTAATGGAGAAGAAGTATAGTAAGTAAAGTAAAAGTACCTCAAATATGTAGAGTAAGTACAGTACTTAAGTAAATGTACTTAGTGACTTCTCACCACTGCCTGGCCCCACCGCTGTGAATGTCTAACTACAGTGGTGTGTCTGTGTTTGGAACAGGTGATGCTGGCACCCCTGGCGACCATCGCTCTGAAGATCTCTCAGCTTCACGACAGGACGGGTCGAACAGGACCCTCAGTCATCACATGAGCTTTTATTTTTTACCTACATTTCACTCCAACATCCCGACTCTTATGTCCATTTCTCCCTCATACCTGTGAAAAGGCACAACGGTATTCAAATCCACAACCTGTGGTTTGCAAGTGCAGGACAATGTAGACAACCCCATTCACTGTACCATTGTACCACAATAAACATCTGCTTATTTTGTTGAGGTCTGGTTCATGAGTTGTTGTTTTGTGTTTTGTTTGTCATATTAGGCAACAGGTACACCTAAACTGTATACTGTATCTTTGCAGGTCATAGTAGCAGCAATCTGGGAACCCAAAGCCAAATGAGAATGAAAAACAGCGCCCTCTGCTGTTTGTACTATCTCATGTTGGCTCTGGGCTAAAGACGACGCAGCACCTATGCGCAAAGGAAACCGGGGTTTTAGTCTGCCTTCACGCTCCTTTTCCGGGTGGTGCGACTATGTTTTCATTCCCACTAACAATATTTCTACACGGAACACTAACACCACTTCTCCCAGAGAACATGGATCGTTTTGGTTATAAGCCCACTTGTTTCTATGATGAAAGAGCAAGTTAAAATGTGAATATCTTTCCGTGGTTTTGTCTGCTCCGCGGACGCCATTGTTAAATTAGTTTTGGCTTGTTTCGAGTAGGGAAGGATCAGCGGACACGTAAATCCCGCCCACTACATTTGATTGGGTAAAGCGCGGCCTGCTTCCTGATCTGAAGGCACGCCCACGCCCACACAGTGTGTACACGTTATGACGAACCTTCACGACAGATTCCAACGCAGAGCAGAATCTGTTCTTGAGAGATTATAGTAGCAGTGACTTGATAGTATTATGGAGAGACTGAAAATAGGGCTGCAGCTGTCAATTATTTTATTAGCTATTATTCTACCGATTACTTTCAATCAAATAATCGAGAAACTCAAGCTCACAACGTTCTTTTTTATAGACCTTTTAAACTTTTCACCCAGAATAGGGTTTGATTAGCCTATTAATAGATTATTTTATTGATTTATATATATTTAAATAGATTTATTTTACTTACAATTGATTAAATCGATTAGTTCAATTAACTGTTGCAGACTTTGCTAAACGTGATATCATTTTGATCTTTCAAAAGATTTGGGCCGTGCCAAAAATGTGCCAAATGTGTAGCAATTTAATTTCATTATCTCAGATTTCATAAAATGCATTGCCACAAACCACTATGAAATCAAGTGATCAACTCAGCCACAACTCATTATGTGAGAGTTTGGAGTTGAACAAGTCATACTATAGAGACACCTTGACACAAGTAATAAAACTTCTGGGCAAGGAGTATGCTTTCAATTACCTTGTATCCTCGAAATAACTGCTGTTTGAGTCATTGATATGTCTGCATGCAAGGGAATTTAAGTTCAGTGAGTAAAGACAGCAACACATCACACACACATGCACACAACAGTGCATTACACCAAGTGGAATGCAGCAGCATTAATGCTGCAATCCATCATTATTCTTTGTGAATAACATGTTATGTTAACCAATCTGTATGATAGAATATGTTACGGATTGCAGCTTTAAATGATTAAGCCTTTGGTGATGTTATATTCACAGGCCAACAGAAATGGGCTGGTTGCGATTCAGTAATATGTAAAGAATGTGATTTAGGTAGGATGTTGTTTAGACAATTGCTAGTATTGTTTACCTGGTATCCAAGCTTCTTTGAGGCACTACATTTTCTCTGTCTCTGCCCTATATGTGACCACCTTGTTGTTCATTGACTCATGCTTAGGCTACTCTGCTTATTCCAATTTCACACTTCTGTGTCTGCTAAATTCCTAAATTTTAAATTGAGATAATTCAAATAATTCGAATTATGGGAAATAATCAGAGTTATGGGAATAATGTATTGCAATGGTATTAACACACCTCCACATTTTTAGCTCATGTCTACCCAGGCAGGGTTGTGATATTTTCCTACATAATAGCCACCAGGGCCTTCATGGTTGTTTTTGTGAAAGCAGAATTTAGATTTTACAACAATGTCTGTCACAGGCTTTGTGTGTGCATGTGTGTGTGCGCGTGTGTGTGTGTGTGTGTGTGTGTGTGTGTGTGTGTGTGTGTGTGTGTGTGTGTGTGTGTGTGTGTGTGTGTGTGTGTGTGTGTGTGTGTGTGTGTGTGTGTGTGTGTGTGTGTGCGCGCGGGCGCAGTCTTAGATGAAACATTTGGTCCTTATACACAGATTAACACAGAGTTTCAAAGATATGTCAAGACAATGCATTTTTATTGGTATAGCAGATTCCATAAAAGAATAAGAAAAGAAAAGCGCTCAAAGGCATAAAATATAAGGATTTAACTGACATCTAGTGGCCAAACTATGCTGTTGCACATTGTTAAAACTATTGCACTGCCTTGCTTGTCAGTATAGTATTGGCACTAGGCCTTCACAAGTATTTTTTACTTAGAGATAAAAACCATTGTGAAAAATAATGTTAGTTTTCTTGGAAAGCTAATGTATTGCAACGGTATTAACACACCTAAACATTTTGTGGTGCTGGAAGTCATTTATTCCAAGGGGGGCTGGGCTTGGCGGGGGACTCCGCACACGTGCGATTTCCCCTCCACATTTTTTACGTTTTTTTCCCACTTTTTTCACTTTTTTCCCACCTTTTTCAACAAATATTTTATTCCCCAAAGTTAAATACATCATTGTTTTAATATATATGTGTGTGTATATAGACTTTTTTTTTTGTTGCTTCCCACCACCAGGGGGGCTGCAGCCCCTATAGACCCCCCCCCTTCCCGTGCCACTCATGTCTACCCAGGCAGGGTTGTGATATTTTCCTACATAATAGCCACCAGGGCCTTCATGGTTGTTTTTGTGAAAGCAAGATTTTACAACAATTACCTTATGGAATAATGTTTTGAGCTGACGCTTTTGGCTAAGCTTTAGAGGGGCTTTAAACGTCGTACTATTCACAGCAGACTTTTGCACGCATCTGCTGTATATTACTCTGGGTACAGTGTGCTTCATTTGTGTTACTGTAGGCCTACATGATTAACAGCACACACAGAGAAACTACTGGCAGTGCCAGTAGTTCATGTGCTCATGTGTTTCACCACCCTGTCCTGTCCCCAAATGACCCCACCTCACCAGTGGAAATCCCCTAAATTCACGCGTCAGGGTGCACACATGCACACCCACACACGCCCATCAAGCAGGTGTCTAGGGGTGCTCCTGGGAACCGTGTTCATCAACTTTCCCACGCCTCAAATCGATACAATGTTGCGACTGAGGAGGTTTAAATGGTGGCCTTTTTGGACTAAAGGTCTTCTTGACCAGACATCATTTGGAGACGACGCACCACGCACGTTGATTTTATCAAACAAAAAGCCAGCTATAAAATCAACACGAATAATACAGTAATGCAGCAAGTTAAGGTAATAAATCAATCAAGATGTCACGTTCTAAACAAAAAGTGGCCGTGGCGTACAAGACGCCCAAGTGTGCCAGATGCAGACATCACATTCCTGTCCTCTCTTCTTCCTGGTGGTCGCACAAACACTGGGTTACACCCAGATGTCGCGACACAACTAATCTCATCTATCCTACTCACGTCGAGCAAGTGGTAGCGGGAGGGCTTTGGAATTGCCACTCGGCTGTGGTGGAAGGCAAATCTGCTTTCATCTCAGCCTACGCATCCTTGCTCTCCCTCAACTTCCTTGCTCTGACTGAGACCTGGATCAGACCAGAAAACACTGCTACACCCGTGGCTCTGTCAGATGTGTACTCTTTCTCTCACACTCCCAGAGCCGTGCGGACAGGTGGTGGGGCTGGTCTGCTAATTTCCAGAAAATGGAAATACTCTCCTGTTTCGCTGTCACAATTCTCTCCTACCTCATTTGAATTTCATGTGGTCACTGTTTCTCATCCAGTCAAGCTCACCATTGCAGTTGTTTATCGCCCACCGGGCCCTGCTGGTGGCTTCCTGGAGGAGCTGGACCATCTAGTCTCTCACTTCCCTGTCGATGGCTCTGGATTCATCCTTCTGGGTGACTTCAACCTCCCGACTGAGAAGCAGCTAGACCCACTACTTTCGTTTCTCGCCGCCTTTGACCTAGTTATTTCCCCATCTCCTCCTACCCATGAGGCGGGCAACCAACTGGACCTGATCTTCACCAGAGGCTGCTCTATTGCTAACCTGTCTGTCACTCCTCTTTCCAGTGAAATCTTCGCTCACTTTCCTCCACTGATCTTTCCTCTTCTGTTCTCTCTGCTCTCCCTGCCCCTGAATCCTTTGCTCTTCTATCCCCTGATACCGCCACAGATCTTCTTTTCTCTACTCTATCCTCTTCTCTCGACCATCTCTGTCCCCTCACCACCAGGCCTGCACGTCAAACTTAACCTGCCCCCTGATTGTCGGACTCAGTGCGGACTGAGAGACGGAGCCTGAGAGCGGCTGAGCGCAAATGGAGAAATGGCAACCTCCTGGAGGACCTTCTCACCTTCCAATCTCTCATTTCTACTTTTTCCTCCTCTCTATCAGCTGCTAAAGCTGCTTTTTTCTGCACTAAAATTCAGGCTTCTGCTTCCAACCCTAAAAAACTCTTTGAAACTTTCTCCTCTCTCCTGCAACCACCACCCCCTCCTCCCTCCTCGTCCCTCCTCCCTGACGATTTCGCCAACTTCTTTGACAAGAAGGTGAACGATATCCGATCCTCCTTCCCTCCTCCCCCGGCTGGTGCCCTGCGCACTACCCACACCCGTCTGCCTGCCACCCCCCCCTCTCTACCTTCATCTACTCCTCTTCCCCCCCCCATCCCCTCTCTATCCCACTTCTCTCCCCTCTCCCCTAACGAGGTCCTTCTCCTTGTTACCTCTAGTCGCCCCACCTCATGCTCTCTGGACCCGGTCCCATCCACTCTGTTGCAGTCTATTGCACCTGAACTTCTTCCCTTCTTAACCCACCTTATTAACACCTCTCTGACATCTGGCTACTTTCCCTCTACTTTCAAGACTGCCAGAGTCACCCCCCTCCTGAAGAAACCGACACTTGACCCCTCTGAGATCAAGAACTACAGACCGGTTTCCCTTCTATCCTTCCTATCTAAAACTCTCGAACGTGCTGTCTTTAAACAACTGTCCTCCTATCTCCACCAGAACAACCTCCTGGACTCCAACCAGTCTGGGTTCAAAGTGGGTCACTCGACAGAGACTGCCCTCCTGGCAGTGACGGAGTCGCTCCATGCCGCTAGAGCGAACTCTCTCTCCTCCGTTCTGATACTCCTGGACCTGTCTGCAGCGTTCGACACGGTGAACCATCAGATCCTCCTCTCCACCCTCGAGGGGATGGGTGTCTCAGGCTCTGCACTCTCCCTGTTTGCATCCTACCTGACGGGTCGCTCCTACCAGGTGATGCTGAGAGGGTCTGTGTCAGAACCACACAGGCTCACAACTGGGGTTCCCCAAGGCTCGGTTCTGGGTCCTCTTCTTTTCTCTCTCTACACTACATCTCTGGGTGCTGTCATCCACTCCCATGGCTTTTCCTACCACTGCTATGCCGATGACACCCAGCTGATCCTCTCATTCCCCCCCTCTGATACCCAAGTGGAGGCACGCATTGCTGCTTGTCTGGCTGACATCTCGGAGTGGATGTCGACAAACCACCTGAAGCTCAACCTGGACAAGACCGAGCTGATGTTCCTCCCGGGGAAGGGCTGTCCGCACCGAGACATGGCCATCACCATTGATAATGCTGTGGTGACCTCAACTCGGACTGCGAAGAATCTGGGTGTGACCCTGGACGATCAACTGACGTTCTCGGCAAACATCGCATCAGTGACAAGGTCCTGCAGATTCCTCCTCTACAACATCAGGAGGATTCGCCCCTTCCTCACGGAGAAGGCAGCCCAGGTGCTCATCCAGGCTCTCGTCATCTCCCGCCTGGACTACTGCAACTCCCTCCTTGCTGGTGCTCCGGCATCTGCCATCAGACCTCTGGAGCTGGTTCAGAAAGCTGCGGCTCGTCTGGTGTTCAACTGCCCCAAGTTCTCCCACACAACCATCCTTCTCCGTTCTCTACACTGGCTCCCCGTAGCGGCTCGCATCCAGTTCAAAACCCTGGTGCTAGCCTATAGGGCAGTGAAAGGAACAGCTCCTTCCTACCTCCGGGCTATGGTCGATGCCTACACCCCTGCCCGACCACTTCGGTCTGCCACCTCGGGGCGACTGATTGCCTCGTCACTCAAGGGTCCTTCTGGCCGATCCACACGGTCACAACTCTTTTCTGTTCTGGCCCCACAGTGGTGGAATGAACTTCCCACTGATGTTAGGACAGCAGAGTCACTGCCCATATTTCGCCGCAGGCTGAAAACCCACCTCTTCAGGAAACACTACCCTTCCTCTCTGCCTGACCTACTTGTTGTTAACTAGTTGTACGAACGCTTGTTTTCCATTGTTGTATTGTTTATTGGATCTTGTTTAGTCGATACACTTAATTGTTTTAGCTCATGCTCATTTGATTTAGCTATTTTGTCTCATCTGTTTAAGGAAATAGGTAGCTGATATATTGCACTTTTACCTTAGCGCTAGGTATACTCTTGGTTGCTTGTTTTTGCAGAAAATGCACTAAAGACTTCTGGTGATTAGTAGTTTTCGTTCCCTACCTATGTTGAATACACTTATTGTAAGTCGCTTTGGATAAAAGCGTCTGCTAAATGATTGTAATGTAATGGTTATCTCCCTTGTGCCCATCTCCCTCCGCTGCTGGAACTGCCTCCGACTCCATGGGTCTCCCTTCCTGCGACGGCGATTCGGCGTCTCGTTCCCCGCTCGGATCTCCCCTCCACGAGTCCAAACAGGCGTATGTTGTCTTCCCCTCATCTCAGCGTCCAGTTGCCTTGCCTGTAATTGCTCCACATGTTCCACCAGCACCATCATCGCCTCGTCCGCTCCCACTCGCCAGTCCTCTATCTCCGATAAGCGCATTTGGGTTTCGTTTGTACCCGCCTTCAGTGTCGCTAACTCTTCATCGTGTCTTTGCAGCTGGCGGTCCACCTCAATGTGAAAACTTGTGATTTCCTCCTTCATGTATTTTTTCATTTCTTCTTTAAACGACGACAGCTCCTGCCGTATTTCCTGCTTGAAAGATTGTAGTTCTTTAGTTATATTGTCGAGTCCAGCATGCAGTATTTCAGCTAAGCCCTTGTCCATTTTCTCATCCGAGTCTTCCTAACTATCCCTCCGTCGTCGCCGATGTTTTCGTGTTATTCTTCTGCTGTTTATCTTCGGGTGTTCCTACGGCTTCATCTGTGTCTCCTATTCGTTTCTTTTCATTATCTTTCCATTTTGGTTCTGTTTTTGTCGAGTTATTTTGACCGACTGTAGAGAGCTAACCCCTCAAGCTACTCCTCTCTCCGCCATCTTCAATCGATCGATCAATTTCCTAAAGCGTTTACTCCCAGAATATTCGTTATAAAGACATTCATTTCGCCGCACAAATCGAAGAACCATTTCTTTCAGTTTCGGTGTTTCCAGTTTTTTCAGTTTTGCCAGTTCCCACCTGATGTTGTGTGGGAGTTCTGACTGCTCCAGATTGTACTGAATAACTGTTAGCTTGCATAATGTCTTCAGACAAGGCCTTAAATCTAACATGAACAGTTTATCAGTGCGAACAGGCGCTGAGCTGAAGAAGGATGAGTTGAAGAAGCATCGTTTGTATCCTCCAAAGATGATGATACGATCTCCCACCATGCAACATATCATTCCAAACATTGAAAACGGGCCTTTTCCTTTGGGCTCCACCTTCCTCCAGGAGAAGGTCTCTGGATTTAATTTCCACAGATCCTTCAAGTCCTTGTTTTTGCATTTTCCACCAAATATGTACAGCTCTCCATTGTAGGCAAAGGCTGAATGATCACTGCGTCCTTCTGAAGGAAGCTGTGCAGAAGGAGTGCTCAGCCAGCAGTTGGTCTCTGTGTCAAACACACTAATGTTGTTGTTAAACCATTGGTATATGCCCCCAAATACAAACATCTTTGTCCCAATGATGGTGGCAGAGTAACCTGAGCAAGCAGTTGGTGGAGTGCCTCTGGTGTTAATTAAAGACCAGACCATTGTGCTGGTGTCCAACTTGTAGATGACAGTGTATCCAGACCTCATTGCATATATGGCCTTCCCCAAGACACAGGCTGAGTAGTAGTGCTTGTGTTCTGGAACATTCCCACAAACCTTGGGCTTGAACCATCTGTGGGTGTCGACATCAAATGCATCAAGCAATCCGGCCCCAAAAATATAGATGGAACGTTCGATCAGCATAGCTGACACCGGGCCATATTTTATGGAGGGAACCTCAAGGTGGCGTTCTCCACTTCCTGCTGTCACAGGGGGTAACATCATCCAGCACAGAGACACTGTGTTGAAGACATGCACTTCAGTCCGATCATTCCTCTTCAAGTTTCCTCCAAAGCAGTAGACCTCATGCCCAACTACCACAGCACCACGGAAGTAATTATTTTCCCTTCCATTCAGATGTACCTTCCAATGAAACATTTCTCTCACCAACACAAATCAGTGCTGATAACTATTTTACAAGAGGAAGTTGTAACAAAGAAGATTTCTTGGTAAATCACATTTGTACCTGGACAGTTATGGTTGTGATGATGATATTGTGATGTCATTGCATGATGACGTCATCAAAATAAGTAAATAATACATTACACAAACCAGTGATTTTTCTGATAACATTTTAATCCAAGATCAGTCTGAAACAGTTTTTTTTAAGTTATATTTTCACCTACCGGTATATATTAAGAGAGAAAATGTATTGGTTTACAGTTTATACTGAAGAGTTGAAAAGTACTAAACCATGTAAAAACATTAAAACTGTAGGTGTAGCGCAGTGACAGTGACTGCACTAGCTAACATTGTACAGTACTTTCATACATGCAGGTGGAGGTTCTACTGTATGAGAGTCAAACAACTAAACCTGGAAGTGTTAATGCCATTCTCTACAGTGATATCGTGCTCAGCTCTGGGATCTTCCCCAGCACATGGAATCAAGGGCTGATAACGCCACTCCACAAAAGTGGAGACAAATATGACCCAAATAACTACCGCGGGATCTGTGTAAACAGCAACCTCGGAAAGATCCTCTGCATGATCCTCAACCACAGAATTCTAAACTTCCTCACAGAAAGCAATGTCCTGAGCAAATCACAAATTGGTTTTCTACCAAAATATCGCACAACAGACCACATTTACACTCTAAACACCCTAATTGACAACCAATTAAACAAAAACAAAAGCAAATTATTCTCCTGCTTTGTCGACTTCAAAAAAGCATTCGATTCAATTTGGCATGAGGGTCTGATGTACAAACTGTTGGAGAGTGGCATTGGGGGGAAAACCTATGACATCATAAAATCAATGTACACTAACAACAAATGTGCAGTTAAAATAGGCGAAAAGCACACAGACTTTTTCCCCCAAAGCCGAGGAGTTAGACAGGGATGCAGCCTGAGTCCAACACTCTTCAACATATATATCAACGAATTAGCAAAAACGTTAGAACAGTCCACAGCTCCAGGCATCCCCTTGGCAAACACAGAAATCAAATGCTTACTTTTTGCAGATGACCTGCTGCTGCTGTCTCCAACCAAGGAAGGACTACAGCAGCAACTTGATCTCCTACACAAATTCTCCCAGACATGGGCCCTGACAGTGAACCTAACTAAAACTAAAATCATGATATTTCAAAAAAGATCCAGCCGCCAAAACCATCAATTTTTCCTAAATACAATCCCACTAGAACAAACAAAAAACTATACCTACCTTGGCCTAAACATCAGCAGCACAGGGAACTACAACCAAGCTGTAAAGGACCTGAGAGACAAGGCAAGAAGGGCATTCTATGCTATCAAAAGAAACATCAAAATAGACATCCCAATTAAAACCTGGCTTAAAATACTGGACTCTGTGATAGAACCAATCTCCCTCTATGGTTGTGAGATCTGGGGACCATTAGCAAACCATGACCCTGAAAAATGGGATAAACACCAAACCGAGACCCTACACACAGAATTCTGCAAATCCATTCTCCGTACCCAGCGAAAAACACCAAATAATGCATGCAGGGCAGAATTAGGACGATACCCACTAATTATCAAAATAAAAAAGAGAGCACTTAAGTTCTACAACCACCTAAAAGAAAGCGACCTAGATGCACTCCATAACAAGGCACTCACACACAGCGAAACCCTAGAGAGATGCCCCCTCAGCCAGCTGGCCCTGGAACTCCGGGCACAAACACAAACAGAGCCACGAGATAGAAAACCCATTGGACTAAACCAAATTATAAAACAGCAAAAGGAAAACTACCTGACACACTGGAAAGAAGCAACACAAAAGCAGAGTAAACTAGAATGCTATCTGGCCCTAAACAGAGAATACGCAGTGGCAGAATACCTGAGCACCGTGACTGACCCAAAACAAAGAAAAATCTTAACTAGGTACAGACTCAGTGAGCACAGTCTTGCGATCGAGAAAGGTCGTCACAGGCAGACCTGTATCCCGAGAGAAGACAGACTATGCACCCACTGCACACAAAATGAAGTGGAAACCGAGCTACACTTCCTAACCGTCTGTCCATTGTACCAAGACATCAGAGACACATACTTCCCACAGATTACAACCACACACGGAGATTTTGAAAACATGACCAATGACAAAAAACTCCCATATCTGCTGGGCGAAGTACAACAATGTGCAAACACAGCAGCAAGATTCGTGAGTTGCTGTGATAGGAAAAGGATATCAAACGGAACACAACCACCCTAAAGACTAATCATTGGGTATATTCCGGCACTATAACTACACCCAGTGATCTTGGTACATAGAAATTGATCTATTGAAGATTCTGACTTTCAAATGTACATATTTTTTGTTTTGATTGTATTGCTGTATTGTTGTATTATGCTTTCTGCTTTGGCAATGTAAACGTATGTTTTCTCATGCCAATAAAGCCCTTTGAATTGAATTGAATTGAATTGTGTGTGTGTGTGTGTGTGTGTGTGTGTGTGTGTGTGTGTGTGTGTGTGTGTGTGTGTGTGTGTGTGTGTGTGTGTGTGTGTGTGTGTGTGTGTGTGTGTGTGTGTGTGTGTGTGTGTGTGTGTGTGTGTGGTTAAGAGTAGAGTCACTTTAGAATTCAGCAGGTGGTCAAAGAGAACTTTCTCTAGGCGACCATTAAGAGTTAGTGAGGTGAAGGTTGGCATATATTTATATGGCAGGACAGTATGTAATGATGACAGGGAACCCAGGCAACTAAACAAACACATTAACATAATGCTTATGTGTGTACTTGTGCTCTACTAGTGAGGGCCAACTGTCCCCACAAGTATAGTAGAATTTGAGAAGTAGACATTGTTTGGACAATGGTCCTCACAAGGACTCTAAAAATATTTTATGCCTGTTTTATACTTAATTGCACACCAGTGTCGCACACTGAAAATAGTCCATCTGCAAGCTTACAATGCATCACACTGTGACACATATTGTGAGCTTGTAGATCTGCTACTCTTTGGTGTGCGACACCAACACCAGCAGACTTCCAGGTTTGGGTTGAAAAAGTGTGTGTGTGTGTGTGTGTGTGTGTGTGTGTGTGTGTGTGTGTGTGTGTGTGTGTGTGTGTGTGTGTGTGTGTGTGTGTGTGTGTGTGTGTGTGTGTGTGTGTCTACGAGCAGAGGGAAGGATGGAAAGGAGACGAGACACGAGAGAGAGTAACAGACGAGTGGAGAGCAGAGGCGGGCAGTGTGAGGCGACGGAGATTGGAGACGTGAGACGCCAGTGTTATACTCCTAAAAACCGCAGCGGCAGAGTCATAGACTGCCTGGCCGGTAAGTCTTTGACTTAAAAACAACACTTGACCTACAGAGTAAAAAAAAAAGTGTAAACACTTTTATTTTCAACTCAGGTTCAAAGAAAAGCAAAAGGAAAAAAGTAGGAAAAAGCAGCAAAAAAAAGGACCTCCTTCTCAACGACCGGCTCCCTTTTAAGTCTTTGCTTGTATAGGCCGGCAGCAGTTGTCAGAGGTTCCACGCGATGGGCGGCGGAGAGCTTTGTATCCATCTTTGAAGGGTGTGTAGCAGTGGTCAAGAGTATTGTCACTGGCCCGGGCAGGCCTAGCGGTCCAGGCACCTAGGCTCCTAATGCAGCCTGATTGGGGATGCAAATGATCGATTAATTCCTTAATTGATAGTTTAAAAAAAGAGTGCAGAAACATAATTGCCTTGATGTATATAACATTATCGAGCGTCAATGAACATCAGCTGGACACACACACACACACACACACACACACACACGCGCGCGCGCACACACGCGCGCGCGCGCGCACACACACACACACACACACACACACACACACACACACACACACACACACACACACACTGAGCTGACATGGCTGACATTGAGCTGACATGGCTGAAACAAATATATATATGTATGTATATATATATGTATATATATATATATATATATATATATATATATATATATATATATATATATATATATATATATATATATATATATATATATATATATATATATATATATATATATATATATATATATAATAAAGGTGCTATACCAATATGCATATACAATTGTCCCACTTTATATTATGTCTCAAATGTGGAATGCAGTACATGAGTGTAACTAATGTAACTATGCATTGCCTCACCATAGTTATATGGATTACTGCTTGTACAAATATGCATGTGTATCAACTTAAGTCCAGGAGGCCACTGGTTCTCAGCTTGAGCCCCTGGGTTTACCAAATGGACCCGTAATTTGACGTGATAAAACAAAAAAGAAATCATATCAAATGCGAGTCCAAGGCCTAACAGTTGCTCTCAAAGTGCAACTGAAGGGATCCTTGAGAGGGTTCCAGGGAGTCCCCAGCGAAATTAGTTATTAAAAATCTGTCTAACCACTTTAACTATTATATACATTATATACGATTATATATAAACAAAAGTCTTGAAAATAATTGACCTTTTTGAAACATATTTGAAACATTTTAACAACGCAAATCTAATGTGGGTCCCTGGCACAAAATATTTTCAGATGGGGGTCCGCAGCCATATACATATTAATTTGGGGGTCCTTGACGTGAAAACATTAGAACCACTGACTGGCCTAATCCACATCAAACTGGGGGAGTCCTTTCCCAAATGAAATGGGTTTGAGAATCACTGAGCTAGGTCAGGATTGGAACTCTCAGTGACAGTCACTGTACCTTTAAGAAAGTCAGCTGATGATCAGAAAAGAGAGACAAAAAACCATAGACTGGAAAAGGAGGAAGTGAGACGACGTTGGTGAGTCTACAAAGTGACGACAGAAAGGAGCACATAAACAACACCAGACAAAAGGAGAGAAGCTGAAATAAAAGCACATCTTTATACAATGGCGGGCGTGAAAGGTAATCAGATTACTCTCATAAGGGAGTTACTGGTCATTTACTAACTGTGATCACCAATAAGGCCACGACAGCTTGTTATAAAGTTACATTTTCTAAGGCTCTTTTTTTTGTTCGCGACATTTTCTGAAACGTATCATCAAAGTTGTTTTAACATAACGTTGTCAACATTGGTTTTGATGATCTCGTTCTATATTAAAATGTGTAATAACAGTATACCAATAATATAGTTCTCATCACGGTGCCCCATCATCCGTTTACATTCACGTCGACATAGTAACGTGTTGTATATCGGCCATGCAATAGAACAGTGGTGTAAAGTAACTTTGGTACTTACATACTTTTACTCTTACATACTTTTTACTTTACTATTTCCAATTTTCAGTCCGTTTACTTCTAACTCCCCTTCATCTCAGACTGGAGGCAAATAGTACTTTTACTCCACTATAATTAATTGAAAACTTTAGTTACTAGTTTGTAGATTTTGATTATTATTACAAAACGTATGTTACCCACTTCAGACCTATACATTTTGGCCATTTGAAAATAGCCGATCTACAATCTCACAATGCCATGCATTGTGAGCTTGTGGATCTGCTATTTTCAGAAGATTTTAATGCATTTTATACATTTGAAAACTTGTGAAATGGGACATTCTGCATAATGAGTACTTTCTACTTGTGGTACTTTAAGTACATTTTGATGCCAATACTTTTGTACTTTTACTCAAGTAAATTTTTAATCATAGACATTACTTGTAACAGAGTATTTCTACATTGCAGTATTGATACTTTTACAGTACTTAAGTAAGAAATGTGAGTACTTTTTTCCACCACTGAGACTGACTCTACGTTTTCTGTTTGCCTTTCAGCACTAGTTGGCTTGTCGTTTAGTGGTGCCATCGGGCTGACATTCCTTCTGCTGGGCTGTGCATTGGACCAGTACGGGTATGTATGTGATTCTCAAACATTTTCATGTCAAGCCGTGGACCCCCACATTATGTATTAGACGGGCTGCAGACCCCTACCTGAAAATGCTCTGCAGGTGTCCCATAAGAGAAATTTATTTTTCAACAGAACATTAGAGTTTTCTCACCGTCAGTTGATGCTTCATATCCATATGAGTCAAACCGCTGGGATCATTTGTTTATTTTTTATCTTATTTGACGCCATATTAAACACGTCTATGGGAATTCAGAATGGGGGGGGGGGGGAACGCGACCCAGGTAGGATGCGTAAATTACATCAGACTTCGGTGCTCTATTAGCATGCTTATTAGTCCGATTCTTTATGGATTCCATAATTGACTCTTGATCAATTTTCATGGGAAAAGAGGAGGTGCACAGGTTTTAAACTGTATCCCTGAGTCTGAACAACACAGTATAGAAACGGTAGACAAAAGGCATACATGTCTGCCTTGTGCAGTGTCTTATATCACTTTTAACGAAGCATGTTAAAATAATTTACAAAATCTTCTCCTTTTCAGCAGTACGTAGACACATGACATTGTTTGCAATGAGCAACTGTCAGAAAAACATGCCACTATTGATCAAAGGATAAGCTCAGACTCGTACAATTCCTATCCTTATATGCAGTCATGCACTTCAAAGGTGTTCAGTCTTTATTCAGAATCTCCTCGGTGGTCAGTAGGAACACACTGAGGACACTAGCTGGAGCACTCATCCAATGTCATTTCGACTATGTATGCATGCATGCATGCACCTCATGGTACTTTAGTGCCACAAAGGCATTAAAAACAAAGCTGCAGGCCTCTCAAAACAGGTTACTACTTGGCCTTACACCCATAACTCACCTAATCCCTGCTCATTATGCTAGGGAGGGATGGCTCAGGGTAGAGGACAGAGTAAAGCAACTTGCAATGGGCCTGGTCTTCAAGATACGCATGAAAACGGGGATACCGATGTACCTGTCAGACTACTTCAATAGCGTAAAAGACACACACAGGCACAACACTAGAGGGAGCTCCACTGATCTCACTCAACCCAGATTCAGCACAAGCATGGGGTCAAATTCGTTCTACTACTATGCCACCAGAATGTGGAATGCCCTACTACCAACAGACATCAAAAAGTGTGTTTAATGTACATATATGTTTCATTGATACTAGTGTAGATGATGTCTTGTATATTATCGTATGTCTTTAAATGCCTCGATGAATTGAATACACAGGACCACAATGGAAATAAGCCCTTAAGGCTTTTTGTGTTATCCTTTTAGCACCATTGTATAATCGTACCACTGTACTAATTTGCAAACCGTTAACAAAGTATTCAATCAATCAATCAAAACAATGAGCAACTGTCAGAAAAACATGCCACTATTGATCAAAGGGCTATTCAAAGGATAAGCTCGGAGGCATACAATTCCCATCCTTATATGCAGTCATGCACTTCAAAGAAGTGCACTTCAAAGAAATGCAAAACCAACATCTTGAGAGATGAATAGTACTTTATCTATATTGCAGTTTGAATGCATCAGCACTTTTTTTTAATGTGTCTTTTTAACGTGTCTCTTGTTTTTAAATGTGAAGCAAGTTGTGGAGAACGGTATTTTGCTCCCTTGTATGCCTAGTGTGTATTGTGGAAGTGACAATAAACTGATTCTGATTCTGAAGATGTTCAGTCTTTACTCTTTACTTAATGACTCTTGCTTTTCTCAGGCAATATTGGCCACTCTTTGTTCTCATCTTCTACGTCTTGAGCCCCATCCCGACATTCATTGCCAGAAGACTCAGTGATGACACTGATGCTGCCAGCAACGCGTGTAGGGAGCTGGCATATTTCTTCACCACTGGAATTGTGGTATCAAGTTTCGGCCTTCCGATTGTCCTAGCCCGCAAGGCTATTGTGAGTTCTCCCTTTCCTTGTTAATGAATATTGGTTGTCCGTTTTTTCTTGGAATGTGTGTGTGCTCATGCATTTGACTCAGATTTATTTAATTAGAAACTAGCTTTGCTGTCACAGCTCTCCGTACATAACTCATTAGTTAGTAGAGAAATGCAACACTTTGGAAAATTAGAGGAAAGACTAAATTTGCTTTTGATTAATTGGGGCTTAAACTGTTATGCCTTGCCCTTCTAACGTCCATATACATACAGTGTATTTTACTGAACATATACAGTATAGTCCCAGTGTGGAGGACCAAGCATGCTTTTTTTCCCTGTAGAACACCTTGTATCTGTGAAACGTGTTTTGTCTAAAGAGCCACTGGGGGGTGCTGGCGCTACAACTTAAAATATGTCTCTTTTACAGATCGAGTGGGGCGCTTGTGGTCTGGTGATGGCAGGAAACACAGTCATCTTTCTCACCATCCTCGGCTTCTTTGTTGTGTTTGGTGGTGGGGATGACTTCAGCTGGGAGCAGTGGTAGAGCACCTCCCTGTGGACTATGGATGGACAGACAGATAGGGTGGATGGCCTGAACGAAGAGAAGACGGAGGGACTCTGAAGTCTACTACACTCCCTGGAGAGTGATGCATCTGTTGCTCATGTATAATGCCTATAATTCTTTGCTAGAGGACATATTTTGATTGTTATTCATGGAGAGGGAGGCTGGGGGTGACACTGTGGCCTCTATACCTGTGTCTTGTGTCTGTAGAGAGAGCAGACACTGATATAACCATACCTGTAGCCCTCAATCTGCATGTATCCAACTCAAGTCTTTTTGTCCGCAGTCACGCTTTTTTTCTTTACTGAGGGAGAATGCTTCCACCCCAAAAATCCTGTTTTTGTTGTTTTTTCCCCCCAATTTTAGTCATTGCCATCTGCCCCCATGTATTTGATAGTCCCTGTCCCAACGAACCCCTACTGTTTGGTCTGAGGTGGCTATAGACAACCACATGTCTCCTCTGATACACATGGAGTCGCAAGGCGCTTCTTTTCAGAAGGAGATTCACCGGGAGGGCGTTGCACGTCTTGCACATGTGGAGGAACACGGCGCTATTCCTCACGGTTCCACTCCTTGTTGAACAGGTGCCCCGACCAAACTAGGAGTTGCTTGTGCAGCGACCGAGAACTCAATCCCCTGCCAGCTTCCCATCCGCAAACGCGGCCAGCCAAGCCGGAGGCACCGTGGAGGAATAAAACCTTAAGACTCCATAGTGGTGGCAGGAACTTTACGCCTGCTCCACCTGGCCGCCCCAATTTGTTTCCTAATTTTTTTTCTCTTTCTTTTTTTTTTTTTTTACATCTATATACATTATGCTTCAATTATTTTTTATAATAAGGGACATCAATTAGTAATTCTGTTGTAATTCGCACTGCAACAATCTCTTTCTTTCTCTCACTGGATACCCTCAATCTTTTTCCTTCTGGAGGGAATTCGCTGGAGTGAAATACAGCGGTGACAACATAAAGTGTCTTTGGTAAGGTGTTGGCCCACTACATGCCACCAGGACCTTGGTATAGATTGTGTCTCTGGAACTCTACTGGAGGGTTGGAACACCATTCTAACAAGAGATATTCCCTCATTTGATGTTTTGATGATGGCGGCGGAGAACACTGTCTAAAACATCAGTCCAAAATATATGTATATATATAATGTATACAACTGGGTTGAGGTCTGGTGACTGTGAATGTCATAGCATATGATTGACATGATTTTCATACTCATCGATCAAACCAACCAGTGACACCTCATGCCTTGTGGGTGGAGGCAAATGCCCAACTGGAAATGACCAATATCATCAGGATAGAAATGTTTCATCATGGCATAAAGGTGATCACTCAGAATATCTTTAAGTGGACCCAAACCATGCCAGGAATATTCTCCCCCAGACACACACCAATAACGGCCCACTGGACCCCTCACTGTCAGGATCAAGCAGTAAAGCATTCAGGCATGTACCTTTCTCTTGGTGTACACCACACATGCACTCACCCAGTTGTTGTGGAGAACAAATGTTGAAGGATGACTCATCTGAACATAACACCTTTTCCCCCCCATCACTATAGACCGGGGTCATGATTTTTGTAATTTGTACCACTGAGCTCTCAAATGTGCATTTGTCTTTGTACTGAGGGGTTTCTGCACTGCAACCCTATTATAACGCCCCTCTCTAGTTGTTGACTCATGGTTGTTGATCCAGTCTGATCACGTCCTACTTTGACATTCTCAGTCTCCTCAGGGAGAGTTATGATTTTCCTCACATATCACGGTCATCGAATGTGAGATTTCTACCACAATTTCTATTTACTGGTGTATTTCCCAAAGATTGAAATTAGGGGTGCAACAGTTAATCGAACTAATTGATTTGAAATAGAAAATCCCTAATTTATTTTCTTCTATAAGTAGTGAAAATATAAATAGCTGATCTACAAGCTCATAACGCATTGTGTAGATCAGCTAAATTCACTCTTTTTGCATGACAGACACCATTGCATGATGAAGTGTATATAATGGGGCTTAAATGGTTAATCAGACTAATTTATTTAGTTGGATTATAAGAAATAAAAAGTATTATTATTTGATTGACCAAAAGAGTAATCAAGAGAATAATGGCTAGTTGCAGCCCTAATTTAAATGTAGATGCAGTCACTTTAGTCAACACTAGCCAGCTGAGCAGTGAAGCTCCTGCCATCTGTGCCTCAATAACGAACCTTTTATAGTACCACAAATCTTTTCCTGTTATCTTGATCCAAAATAGCGGTCAACTGGGCTTACGTTGGATGCATTAGTTATGTTTATCCATTCATTTATTTGGGTTTTTCTTTCTATCTGTCACCTGTCTGTACTATGCAATGCACATTGTAAGCACTCATACAGTAATGGCAGGCTTTCTGACAAGTATTCAGAATTGTATTGTTAGACAACTATTGTCAGAATTGTATTGCTTCTAATACAACTTAACATTCTTATCAAAAGAAAATAATTTGTTAGTTCATTTGGCACTGCGACTTTAAAGCCTTGTTGTATCCTGTTGCAAATGTTTACATGTTCACCAAAGACCTTTTTTTTTTGGACTGTAAAATCTATTTGTGTGCCACGCACAGATGTCCACAACGCCAGGCAAAAAAACTAACCCATACGAGATGTTTAAGCAGTCTTCCACAAGAAATTGGATAGTCCTTTTATAACTACCTACATGACAAACAATATTGGCAATTATATCAGATTTAGAATTGTATTTTTACACATGTAATGTTATATACATGTATATGTATGTCTTTTTAGACCATATCCATTTTTTTTCCTAAAGTAGAAATCTCTTCTATACACATGACATAAAAAGAAGTTTGCATAGAAAAGTCTTTTTTTATGTTGCACTGGACTGTCAAGAAAGTCTATGTAGCATTATTGGGGAGTTGTATCTGTTGTCATTGCCCCATTACATGGCCAAAGAACTGGTCAATGTTTTAGTGAATGTCTGAGGTGTGATTTGCTCAATTTTGACCAGCTGTTGCTATTATATTCTCACTCTTTGTACGTTTCAATCGTTGATATAATAATTGAATTTCTGCTACACGGCTAACAAGGGAAAACATTGTACACTACAAGAATGTTTGGAACATCATACGTTCTCTATCTCTATATCATGTGACTCCCAGAACCCAACCGCACTTTGAAAACACTAGCGAACTCTAACGAGGCCTTGGAACTGGACTGCCTTCTGTTTTCTAACACTGATTAAAAGCTCTTTATAGTGAGTGAGTTGACTGTTGCTTCAGGAAATATTATACATTTCAAAAACAATATTATGAAATAATATCTGACTGTGTCTCTCTGTCTGCTGTTGATGTAATGAGAAATATGTTGATGTAAGACCTGTGAAATTGAAGGGGGAATCGTGACTAACTTCATTATAAACTGCACCCTGGCCTGTCAGTCCCAGTGATGATGGAGGATGCATTCAGACAGACAGTGAGACTCCTTTAGGTACTGTAGTAGGCTATAGTACAGTGGCCTATTGACAGTGATAAACAAAAGCACTCAACCCCAGTACTTAAGTCAAAGTGAAGATACAGCACTCTGGTCTAATACTCAACTGCAAGTGAAAGTTGCTTGTGTCAAATTTGTACTTGAGTTAAAAGTAGAGTACTTTCTTTAGAAAATACGTAAGTATTCAAAAGTAAATGCTAGGAAAAAAAATTGTTTAAAAGGACGAATTACAAAGTAGCCTACATTTTCTTTTTAATATCAATGCATTACTCTATTGAAATGTAGACATTTTCCAAAAATATCAATAATGCGATGATGATCGTGATGTGTTGTGAGCTTGTAGATCGATTTAAACTAGATTTGAAATAGACCTTAAGGGGTTAATTCATAATGTAGCCTACTTTTTCACTTCCTAGAAATATTCTTACAATATTTGTCTTTGAAATATAGTGGAGTGAAAGTCAAGTATCCAAAAATAGTACTGATACTCAAGTAAATGTACTTCGTTACTGTCCACCTTTACCCGTAGGTTTGTAGTACAGTACAGTAGCCTAGTATTGACTAGTTATGACCTCCCTGCAGAGGGAATGAGAGAGAGAGAGTCGAACCTCGGCTTAATTGACAGACAAATCTGCTATTTGGCCTTGATGTAAGTAAGGAGTTGGTGAATAATTCAGGTATCGTGCTGTTGAACACATGATGAAACCACTGAATCTCAGTCAGACACGTAGAATATCTCTCTTTCTCTCTCTCTCTCTCTCTCTCTCTCTCTGTTTTATCTCCAACACAAACATGCTGATGCTGAATTCAGATGGGGATTTATTATTCCACTTTGTGAGCATGACAACAGGAAGCTTTGATAAAGTTTTAATGGGAAGCAATAACAACCAGCCAATAAACTGTCTCAACTCAGCAGTGTTGTAATCACTTCAGATCAATGGGATGCTCTCCGCTCAGTGACATCCGGTTTGTGTGTTAAGACACACTAATTAATTACACACATCTCTGCTTCCATTACACACGGGTTAATGAGGAGAAGCATCAGTGTGGAATGTGAGCGGGTCTGCCATTAAGGCTAATCTGCCCTTGCATGTGTAGAACAGTGGTTCTCAAAATGTGTTCGGGGAACCCCTAGGGGTCCTTGAGGTTCCAGGGGGTCCCCAGCAAAATGACTTACTGTAGCACAATCTTGAAAAAATGCGGAATGTTTTTGAAACATTTTAACAACACAAAGTTTGTATGGAGGTCCCTGCATGGCACAAAATCTGTTCAGATGGGGGGTCCGTTGTCAAATATATATCAGTTTGGGGTCCTTGAAATGAAAACGTTTGTGAATCACTGGTGTAGAAAAGCGATGTGGTACACAGAAGGACTGACATGTGTCAGGGACAGATTAAGAGTCAAAGGAGGCCCCTGGGCCAATTATTTTGTAGGACCCCCGGTCCGACCACATGATACACAGAATGGGCAGTCGGGTGAAAAGGCATGTGTCCCCTGTAGCCAGACATTTTATTGTACATGATTTACAGTCTACCTACACTGACTACAGTATTTGAATGATATGTAAAAATACAAATTGAAAATCTTAAAAATTCTTGTCGGCTCTGCTAGTCAGACAGCAGTGTTATTCAGATGGCTATGATGGGACTTGTACTGTAGGCTGGGTGAGGGGCCCACATATTTCAGTGTTAACCTACTGTATATTTAGTATATATTTGATAATAATACATTTTATTTATATTGCAATTTTTGAACAAATCTCAAAGTGCTACACTACAGAATAAAAACATTTGCATAAAAACAACACATACAAAGAAAAAGAGTATAAAACACATTTAAAAACATGCAAAAAGCCTATGGGGTAAAACCAGTATATAGCTAACCGAATACTTTATTAAAAAGGAAAGTCTTTAATCCTCTCTTGATAACATCAGCAGACTGTGGAGCTCTTAGGTGGTCCGGGAGTGAGTTCCACGGTCGAGGTGCAGCTGAACAGAAGGCCTGGTCGCCCATGGTGCGGAGCTTGGTGATGGGGGGGACGGAGGCGGTTATTGTTTCCAGACCGGAGGTTGCGAGTGGAGGTTTGTGGCTTGAGCAGTTCATTGAGGTAGAAGGGGGCATTACCGTGCGTGGACGCATTGATGGGTTATACAGAGAGGTCTTGTATTCTGTCTGGGATGAGAAGCCAGTGCAGTGAATGGAGTATGGGTGTGATGTGCAGTGCTCGTATTCACGCACTCTCATCAGGATCCTATAGCAGCGCTGTTCTGAATGTATTGGAGCTTTTGGTGCGTTGCAGTAATCCAGCCTGGAGGAGACAAAGGCGTGGACGAGCTTTTCGGAATCAGAGAGAGTGAGGGTGGGACGGAGACGGAGTTTGGCTATGTTCCTGACTTGGAGTAAAATAATATAAATCTATATGGCCCCCAGTGGCCCCTGGTAGTCAAGGGACCCTTGGGCATGGCCCCGTGGGCATGGTCTTGGTTTGATGCCAATACTTTTGTGCTTTTACTCAAGTAAAGTTTTGCGGAACAAGTTCCAACAACATTTGTCTGCTTGTACTCGTATAAGTAAGATAAGACAAATAAAACCTTCTTGATTCTTGAAGTGAAATTATGAATACCGGACTTTTACTTGTAGCAGAGTATTTCTACATTGTGCTACTTTTGCTTTCACCACCACAGCTCTCACACCAACCTCATGTAGTCTACCTCCACAAATTAAATTAGGCTGCTAGTAGATGTGGAGCTGAACTCCAGCCAGCTCTGCAAGGTAGCTTATTAAGACTGTGTCGAAGTCTTTGCTGTCAGGTGGAAACCTCATTTGTCCAAAATGGTTATTTTCAGGATTCAAATTCCATAGTAGCAAAAATAGCAGATATACAGGCTCGTAAAATGTTTTTGCTTCTTTTGTGTGACACTGTCGTATGACGAAGTAAGGCATACATTTACGAAAAAACATAAAAAGTTAAACAAATATGGAGATAGCAGGTTTCTGCCTGACAACAACGAAATGTTGGGTTCTGTTTGATAAATTCACATCGCATCGAGGCTGTGAGTGTGCATGCGTCTGCTTCATCTTTTAAACTTAATATCTTCACCTTGGTTGACGTATATACACTTTACGCATTGGAATTGGATCACTGGTTTCCTTCTAAACAGGCCTGAAAATTCATCTCTCAGGACGCCAAAGGGGGAGGTAAATCTCACTTCTCCCATAGCAAGGTGATGGCATTCACTGCCTACATCCCCCCATTTTCTACTCTGTACATATAGTGTTTTATATTTGTTATTTGTTATGCTGTTTTTTTTTTTACGCTGTCTTGCAAACCCATAGGAGCCTCCTCAGGGCTCTGCTAGAGACCTATGAAATGAAAATAAAGGTGAAATCAAACTTCATTTATATTTTATCAAGTTTGTGAGTGTACGTGTGCGTGCGTGCGAGCATGTGTGTGTGTGTGTGTGTGTGTGTGTGTGTGTGTGTGTGTGTGTGTGTGTGCGCGCGCGCGCGCGCATGCGCGCGTTTGTGTGTTAGCTCACAAAGAGAGATGAAGATGATGAGGATGAGAATGAGAATGAGTAAGGGGACATCCATTCATCTCAGGACAACTGTTGCCTGGCAACAGCCAAGGCATCAGACGTCCTCAACATAATATCTTTGACACAATGGTATTGTAGCCTCGTTGCAAAAACGTAAAAGACAAACTTTGCAACTTCAGCCCAATGTGATACAACTCAACTCAATGTCAGAGTTATTATAGTTACGACATAATGAAAACTAGATGTTTTTTGTTTTATTTGTTAACTCAAATTAAATAAATTAAATAATTAAAACGAGGCTTCACAAAAGAACGATAGCTACTGTAACTGAAACTGTATTGTGTATTTACAAAAAAAACTAAAACAAACTAAATTCGTAGAGAAAATCCCCTTAATTTTAGTCTTTGTCAGTATCCAATATTTTTCTTAAAAAATTGTGAAAATAGTCGATCTACAACTAAAATCTGCGCTCGGGTTGAGCAGAGGTAAAGTACCTGCCCACCACAGCGGACTCTAGGGGTTAGAATCCATGTCGAGCATCTATATGAAGTTATGAACACAATTGGCCCGTGTTTCTGGGAGGTAAGTTGGGCGGGGGAGGGTGATATTTGTTACTGCGCGAGTGCGCGTACTCCTACGGGTTGGAGGCTGGAGCGCCACCTGTCAGCAGGGAGTGTTGGATGGGAGGAGCGGGACGGAGGTGCTACGTCCTCCCGGTGGGGGCTCCTCACTGGTGAGCCAGTAGGATACAATAGCAGTGACAACACACAGAAATGTCTGTGGGGAGGAATCAATTGGCATAACGACTAAATTGGTGGGGGAAAAGGGACAACATTTTTTTATGATAATAATTAAAAAAACACACCCTGTGTGAAGTGGGCGGTGTCTTGCTAGCTAATCACAATACTGAATGGAGTCAACCAATCATGTACAAAAGATAAATACATTTATTGAAACACTCTTTATGATGGACGAAACCATAACTTAAAAAAAACCAATTTATGGTTTTTTTAAACCAATTTATGGTTTTTTTAAAGTTATGGTTTCTTATATAGGGCTATGCACATGTGTCATGTGACACTGGCCAATCACAGTCCTGAATAGATTGTGATTGGCCAATCACAGCGCAGGATAATTGTACAAATTTCCAAACCTCACTTATAGGGGCGGTTTCACTGCCCAAGATAATTGTACAAATTTCCAAACCTCACTTATAGGGGCGGTTTCACCGCCCAAAAAACTGAAATTGAAAACAGTCATAAAAGCCATACAACTATACCTCCAGGCAGTAAGTACTGTGCAACACAACACAACTACCACATGTGGGTACCTAAAACAAGAAGCCTCAGGCACTGGTGGAAGAAGTACTTTACTTAAAGGATCCTTTCACCCATTTTCAACCTGTCCTCATATAATTTGTCCTCACTAATGCTCATTATAAAATGGCACCATTTCTGTCTATTTACAATGTGTTGCAGAGGAGGCTGTGAACAGTTCAGAAGCCTGACTACCAATGACATCACCTTTTTTTTGGTATCAATTAAAGAACAATGGCTTCTATTTCAGTGTGCTAACTTTCCGGGAAGAGAAAGGTTGTAGTTTCTATTAGCTTGGAATAATGTCATTGGTGCAGGTTTCTGAACTGTCCACAGCCCACTAATGAGACACAGAGTGAATAGACAGAAATGGTGCCATCTTATAATAATGAGCATACAGGTACAAGGTAAAACCTTGCCCTGGAGTTGCTTGAAAACATGCAACGTGATATAGGGATGTTTGTCTTTTATGGTAAGCCCTTGCCTAATTCCCTCACTTGTGGTACAATAAAGCTGTCCTTGACCTTGACTTGACCTTGACAGCATGGTGCTGCTGGCTTCCAGCCATTCTGTGAACTGTTTGCTGTTTAATTTCCTCTCAGTGTTTTTGTTACTTTTCACCCAGATCAGTGGTGGATAGTAACTAAGTAGACATTTACTCAAGTACTGTGCAAGTACAATGTCAAAGTACTTTTACATTGCTTGAGTATTACTCCACCACATCTTAAAGGACAATGTTGTTTTACTCCACTACAATTATTTGAAAACATTGGTTATTATAAGTTACTTTGCAGATTTTGATTATTGTTACAAAACATACAGTGCTATATTTGAAAAAGTTTCAAAATGTGTACTATTGTACTATAGGTGCAAATAATTTTGTACTTTTACTCAAGTAAAAGTACAATGGCCTTAATACAGGCCTTTTACTTACAACACAGTGTTTTCATATTGTGGTATTTCTACTTTTACTTAAGTAAGATATCTGAGTACTTCTTTCACCACTGACCCAGATAAAGTCCAGTGTCTCCTCAGCTGAGAATTCTACCACCCTATCTGCCACCGATGTGTTTGGAAACCAAACACATCAGTTGAGTTCCTTAAGCAAAGAAAGAGCCCTAGTGGTTATATGGCAGGTACACAACCATTCAGCACAAGCTTATCAGCCTTGACTCCCTTCGATCACTCCTTTTTACCCAGGTCAAATACCTTCTGGGTAAGGGATAAATATCAGATACTGCACATATACAGTAGATGTTGCATTTGGTATGAGTGCAAAAGCAAGAACAAGGGTTGATGTGTGCAGCACTGGAGACCAGCAGTAGTCCAAATGCATTTTCTTATAGTCCAACTATATGCGGTTCAGCTGTTGCGTCCAAAAGCATGTGGGAATAAGCTGTTTAGTGCGTACTGTTCTTATAGTTTTGATAATCTGCAGTTGTCCTCAGAGTGGAGAACTTCAAAGAGATTTTGGCCAGGATGGAAGGTGTCAGAGATGATCTTCCCCATTTGCTTTCTGGGTTTGACAGGAGGAGTATGTAAACATGACCATAGGGGAGACCATGCAAACTCCACACAGAAAGGTCTCAATGGGGTTGTTTAAATCTAGGAATTTCTTGCTGTGAGATATAACAGTGCTAACCATTGATCCAACTCCTGGCTATATGCAGATTCATAACCATTCCAGATGAGTCCAATCAAAGTTGTCTTCCACAAACTTAACAGCTTGAATACTATAGCATTCCTGTTTCTCTGGGTCGAAGATATTTAGTGGAAAGGCCCAAAATTAGGGGGCCTTGGATAGAGAGCCCTGGGGGATTCTGGCCAACAAGTATATAGGATTTAAGTGGTTAAGATAGAGGAGTTTGTGGAGGTGTACGAAGAGAAGAGGAGAGAGAACACGTAGCCTTGCAGCGCTCCTGTGCTGAGGTTCAGTGGGTTTGAGATGTGCTTTCCCTGCCTTGCATGCTGCTCTATATCTGTCAGGACTTATGGAGGGGTTCAGGCCTAATTACATCCATTGTTCAGGTACAGTCAGCTGGGAAGCTGACTGTACCTGAAGCATAATCGACTAAATCTACGTATTATAGATATATACTTTGTTTTTCAATGGTGGCGTACCAAATACATAATACAAAAACATTCATTAATCGCAATCGAGGCAAACGTTTGAAATAATCGTGATCATTATCAATCACCCAGCCCTAGTTTGGAGTTTATGAGCTCTGTCACACCATGGTGTTGAATGAATCTAGTTCACAAACAAAATCTTTGCATAGGCCCCTGCATGGGCAGTCCAGGTGCTGCTGATAGCATAATCCATTTATACCTTATACCTATACAGTAGGGAAACTGCAGGGTCCAGATGGTCTGTGATTTGCCTTCCGGCGGTCTGGTACGTCTTTCAAGTGTTTCAGCTGCACCTTACCCATCTCAAGAGGTGTTCAGATGTTGAATATGAGCATAATTATGCAGAGCTTATCGCCAGCTATACGGTGAACATGGCCTGAATATACTGTAGCTCACAGTTTCACAAACATGGAAGCAGCTACTGTATCTCGTGTGCTGTGTCCATTGAAAATGGACAAAACTTGACTAATCGGTTGCTGCCACAGGGGGTCAAGAAACACCAAATTATGTTAAAGATGAAGTAGATTATATATTGTTGTTAAAATAAGTGTTAAACTCAAGCTCTTTAGAAAACAGAAAATGCATTTTCAGTTTGGGATACCGATTTTATCCAATCAGGGGAGAGAACTCATACAGGATACAGGATAAACAAGTGAAATTGCAAGTGATGACACAAAGAAACGAGCAGACACAGTTGAAACTGCAACACTAGAAAGGGAAGCTGTTAAATGGGTACTGGATGTTTCTTCTGATTGATCGGCAGATACATTCAGCAAATAGGCTGGGACTGGAACCAAAGACCCGGCGACCCACTGTGCACGCACATGTGTGCGCTCATGCATGCGTTTGTTGGGTTTATATGTGTGTGTGTGTGTGTGTGTGTGTGTGTGTGTGTGTGTGTGTGTGTGTGTGTGTGTGTGTGTGTGTGTGTGTGTGTGTGTGTGTGTGTGTGTAGGGCAGTGCAGTGTTTTGTATTGTGTGTATGTGATCATAGCAACACAAAAATGACTTTATGACTACAGTTTATCACATGACAGCAAACTGTTCTGAACAGTAGTTTGTTGGTAATCAGCATCACCAGAATCAATCAAAAATGTTTTCCATTGACCTCGGCTCGCATCCAGCCTTGGGCACAAAGACAAAGGATGGGGATTTCTATGACATCAAAAGGAACATTCCAATTGACGTTCCAATTAGGACCTGACTCAAAATTATAAATTCAGTATAAGTAGGTCGGAGAGGCTTATTGTCGGTATCAGCCAGAGTGTGGGAGTATATCCCCCTTTCACAATGCGCTAGACCTCTGGGAGATGGATTGCTGATGTGGAGCGCAACACACGAAAGCTCCCAGTACTTACCGCACAACTTGCCGCACCCAAGCTGTGCTACTCATACGCTGAGTTGGCGGTGACCAGGATCGAACCCATGTGATCGAAAGGCGAGTGCTCTACCGAGCGACTGAGCAAAACAGTTTGCTAATTAAGAAGTGTGCGGCCCATTAACCACTTTCAACTTAGAGGAAGAAAAAGAAAGAAAAGAGAAAGGGGAAAATAGCCGATCTACAAGCTCACAACTTGTAGATTGACTATCTGAGCTTGTCAATCGGCTATTTTTGTTATGTCTGTGCAAATCCGTTGTACAACTAGCCTACTTATAAAGTAGGGCTTAAGGGGTGAATCATCTAAAAGCCAGCCATCACAGTAAACATCTCCAATCAAGTGGAGTACCACTACAAAGCCCCTCGGAGCCAAGAGTTGAACAAAGACAAGGACCAGCTGCCCTTGATGCTCTGCTCTGCCCACTCACACCAGGGGCTTCAGGACAGTAGCAATCAATCTGCTCCAACCCAATTATCTCAAAACCAAATGAAAATTATCTCAAGTATTGGAATGAAGCACTAAATCACAATTTGACTTGAACCTAAACAGAGATGGTGGCAGAATAGGCCTGCCTCACCACCGTGGCTGATGGAAAACTGAGACAAACGGTGACAATGTACAGACTGACTGGACACAGTCTGATCAGGCAGTCACAGGCAGACCTGCGACCCAGAGAGACCACACTGTGTGTTCACTTTGTCATCACTGAGGGAATCTTTACATCTTACTGTGCTGTGAGAAAGTATCTGAGTATAGGGCTGCAACTATCGATTACCTTTTCAATTAATTGAATAATCGTTTAGTGTAAATATGAAGTGTTAATGTAAAGAAAACAACGTGTATCAATGAATCAATTAACCACTAGGAGTAAGTGTTGTTTTATACTTCAACATGTCACATTGCAATGCATTGTGAGCTTGTAGATCTGCTATTTTCACTAGTTATAGGCTTTCACCCAGAATGGCATGCCCCAAATATATAGGGATTGATTATTAATCCATTATTTTAGTAACTTATCGATTATTCTTTTAAATAATCGATTAAACGGATTAGTTTGATTCACTATTGCACCAGTATTTGAGTTTGATTCACTATTGCACCAGTATTTGAGTGGAAATAAATAATATCTGTCCTAGTTTATCCATTTCCCTGATCCTCAGAACTATCTACACTGGGGACAAAGTACATTATTAGCTGAAAATTATGTTGACTGAAACAAACTCTGTATAGCTACTGTATAAATTAGCTGTTAATACAGTATGTGTTGGCTACTTATGTATGTATTATGTATACTTGGTTAGGCTACAGTATAACGGGAGACTTGGTCCCCTCCTTTTTTTTCTTTTTTTTTGGGGATCATATCTATTTGCCAAAAATAGCCTAGTATCTATAATCTCACAGCAGCAGCAACAGCAATATAGGGTTCTTATCTGTCAGTCTGTCAGTGTCGTCAATATTGTTGTTTGAATATGAGGGGGGGAGAGAGAGAGAGAGAGAGAGAGAGAGAGAGAGAGAGAGAGAGAGAGAGAGAGAGAGAGAGAGAGAGAGAGAGAGAAACTTTCTTTTTAGCAGACTCTGCAGTCTGCAGACAGACACAGATTAATTTAACAGGAGCAAAAAGAGAAGACTAGAGAGAGAGGGGACCTGCAGCAGTCAATTGGTGCGTTATTACGAATTCCACCGACGTTATGGGATAGACCCGCCTTTACCTGTGTCTGATTGGCTCCCTGACAGGCCTAGTTTTACTGCGGTTGGGTTCGGAATAAGGTTAAATTTAGGCATAGTTTGACTGAGTTTAGGGTTAGGATTAAGGTTAGGTTTGGGCATATAGTTGCAAAAACGAGAACTGTCAATCACAGCGACTAACTGGCCAATCACAGTGGGTCTCCCTCAGTGGTGGAAAGTAACTAAGTACATTTACTTAAGTACTGTACTTAAGTACAATTTTGAGGTATTTGTACTTTACTTGAGTATTTACAATTTACAATACTTTTACTTCTACTCCACTACATCTCAGAGGCAAATATTGTACTTTTACTCCACTACATTTATTTGAAAACTAGTTACTTTTCAGATAAAAATCATGATGTAAAGAAACATACATTACCCACTTTAACCCTATTTTATACATAGGCTATTTGAAAATAGCCGATCTACAAGCTCACAACGCGTCGCATCGCGACGCGTTGTGAGCTTGTAGATCTGCTATTTTCAAATATTTAGTACTTTTACTTTTGGTACTTTAAGTACATTTTGATGCCAATACTTTTGTACTTTTACTCAAGTAAATTTTTAATTCTGGACTTTTACTTGTAACAGAGTATTTTTATATTGCAGTATTGATACTTTTACTTAAGTAAAGAATTTGAGTACTTTTTCCACCACTGGTCTCCCTTGAAAAGCGGTGGCATCCATAAGCACGCGTCATTGGTAAATGGAAAGCCTTTCGTCATGGCTTGTCAAACCAATCGATGTGGTCTGGGAGGTGGGCAGGGAATGAAAGCAAAGCGCGCTGGCAGACAGGCTCTTATAGGCAGTGCATTCATTGAGACTGTCTACCGCAGCACACACACACCATCCATCAGCCCCGCAACCACAGGCATCTTCTCAACGCACTAAAACAGGTACAGCACCGGTAATAATTACTATGGGGAAAGAACAAGCAAGGCTCTGGGTGATTATTTAATCCCGTATGTGACTTGCACTTGCCGTCTATATTTGTAGGCTAAACCTAAAGCCAATGAGTTTGCAAAAAAAAAATGGAAGTTGAGCACATTTCCTCTGCGGAACTTAAGTTGTGCAGAAGTCATTACCGACTAAATATAGCTGAATCAGAATAGCTGAATAGTTTTAATGAAAATCCAGAGATTCATGTGTACCCGCCGCATCGCATGCTCCTACAATCCTGCCGTCTCTTATGTCTGGTTCTTTGTCTCCTCGCTACTTTTCGTTATGTGGTAAATAATGCTGCAGACAGTCGACATGGTGGGGTGAGCGTGCTTTCGTCCGTACGGTACGGGTCAGTTTAGTTGGTCTCTTTCCTTGCGTGAATGAATGTTGAATCATGTGAATCTGATAGAGAGAGGTTTGTGGTGGGTGTAGGCTGGGCTGCCCCATTGTAACCTAGCCTTGCGTCTCTTCGCCACTGGAGGGCGCCTGGCCTGAGAGAGGCTCTCAGGTAATTGATTGATTGAATGCTTTATTAACAGCTTGCAAAAAGTACAGAGGTACAGTTATACAATGATGCTAAAATGATAACACAAAAAGCACCGAGGGCTTGTTTTCATTGTGGTCCTATGTATTCAATTCATCAAGACATATAAAGACATGCAATGTCAATACTAGGAGCAGTAAACGTATTTACAGAAAAATACAGATAATTTCTTTTGGCAAGCTAGAAGACTTTCCTAGGTCCAGTTGAAAATTGCAGACAGGTGCTCTTTAATGGCGGTTTGAAGGCGGGTAGGGAGTCACTTTTTGATGGCTGGTGGTAGGGCATTCCATCTAGTTTGACAGGTACATGGTCACCGGTTCCTTGAGTATCTTGAAAACCAGGCCCATTGCAAGTTGCAGTTCTCTGTCCTCTACCGTGAGCCATCCCACCCTAGCATAATGAGCAGCCCTGGGTTCATAATAGCAAAGGTGTACCAAGTACTCAAACACCAGTACTTGTCAAAGTATTGATACTCTTGGTCAAATATTGTTACGTTGTAAGTGAAAGTTGCTCTATCAAGTTTGTACTTGAGTTAAAGTGCTGGAGTACTTAAGTATTCCTAGAAATGTAGTGGAGTCAAAAGTACAATATTTTTCTTTGGAATGTAGTAGAGTGAAAGTAATACGTATCGAAAAATACAAATACTCAAGTAAAATACAGTAAATGGTGCATTTATATAGTAAAGCGCTTTACAATGTGCATTACATTCACCCATTCACACACAAGGCGGGGTAAACCATTCAGGTCACCAACCTGCTCATTGGAAGCAGTTAGGGGTTCAGTGTCTTGCTCAAGGACACTTCAACACTAACTCTGGGGGAGCCTGGAATTGAACTGGGAACCTTCCGTTTCCCGAGCGGTCGCTCTACCTCCTGAGGCCAGATTTCTAATGTCATTCTAAAAAAAAAATAGAAATCATATTAGTCAACAAAAGTGACTCGAGTCAGACCTGGCTGGATTTTCATCTCAGTAGTTGTTTGTATCTGCAAACAATATTTAATATTCTAATGTCTCAGCTCCAGCTCAAAACTTAAATTGTAGTCTTAAGAATCTTATCCCCAGAAAAAAATAAACATTCTGAACATCGTCAGACTCATCTGTTTACACGTTTTGACGGTGTGGTGGTGCCATCACATCTTATGATGGGATAACAGAACCCTTTTTGTGAACACTCACTGGCATGTGATAGGCAGGGTGTTATCTTCACTGCCCAAATTCTTTTTAAGGTCAAACCAATAAAACTGAATAGGTACATAGTCATTACCCCCACAGCAGGAATGCATCCAAGACCTTGCTGATGTTTGTCAGCGATATAATCAAGGAAGGGTGTGGCTAGAAATCTTGGCCCACCTGACATCTGGGATCCTGGGCCCCTTAATACTTTGAAACCCCTTTCCCACTCAAATGAAATGCCTGTAATGTAGTGGTATATTACATTTTCAATTTAGAATGCTGGTGTATTTTGTACTGTCAATATCACTAGTCAACACGTAATCAAACTAATCTATTTAAATGATTATAACAAATTATTGATAATTTAATAAAATCGATTAATAATTGTTCCCTTTTTTGGGCATGTCATTATAGGTGAAAACACAATGTTCTTTTTTTCAAAAAATGTGAAAATACATGCTCACAACACGTCGCTTTTAAAATACTCCAAAATTGCCAACATTTTGGACACGCAACTGGCTGAAGGGTGGCACGCGTTCAATAAGAGTAGGTCAATGTCTGTGAACAGGGTTTATCGCCGTCAGCAAGCTTCACGGATTCCAAGCCTGGCTGGTATCTCGGGCGTGATGCAGGGCCCCTGTCCAGCTCTGGCCCCTCTGAATCATTCAGGGCATCCCCTCCCCCTTATGGTGCCCCTGGATGAAATATCTCACTGACCGATTGGCTGACCGCCAGGCTGACTGGCATGGGTGAATTATTCTGGCTGGCTGCCTGACTGACTGGCCGGCCAGCTGACTGGTCTGTTTTAAGGCTATGCTGTTGGTAAGCAAGCCATAAGAGCTGGCCTTGTATGATTAATGTATGATTAATGTTCACCAGTGAATGAATACATGCCATGTCCGTGTGACACATTCCTTTTGTCACTCTGAATGTTTATCTGGCTGGGACATCTAATGAAATCTCTGGTGCTGAATCGAGGTTTCTTTTGTAGGCTTGGATTGTAATTCCATGCACTGAGATAACTACTGAGTCTGCTGTTTCTTGCTGTGCATTGAAGCAGTAGCACAAAAGTAAAACTTTTTTTCTGTACATGTCCTGACTCCTTAATTTAACTTTTTCCAACAAGGCTGCACCCCCATTGTGTCTAAGATAATCTTGAGTGAAAGAGAAAAAATGCATTCAATTGAATTCGGTTTCCCCATTCACCACCACAAGTAAATCCGTCCCATCTTCCCCAGTGGTTATTTGCACTGCTGTCTGCAGCCTGCGAGTCATGCAGCTATGCATTGCTGACTGCTGCCGGCTGCAATCTGCTGGTAGGGCTGCAACTAAGCGATTATTCTTTCGATTACTTTTTCGATTAATCGAATAATCAAGAAGCATGGGTTTTTTCTATTAAAATTTTTATATAACAAAACAAAACAAACATGTTAGTAAATCGCTTAAAAACATAAGCGTTGTTTTATATACTTCATCGCACATCATGCAAAAATTGTGAAAATAGCAGATGTACAATCTCACAATGCGTCGCATGACTCGCATCCCGATGCGCTGTGAGCTTGTAGATTGGCTATTTTCACTATTTTCACCAATAGTGACTGCTCAAAATAGATATTGATTGTTGATCGATTATTTCATTTACGGTTAAATCGATTAGTTTGATTAACTGTTATACCACTACTGCTGTACATTGCACCGATCTCTCATCCTGTTTAGGCTGCATCCACATTTCTTAGTTTTGACCTACGCTCCGTTTTTCTCGAAACATGCACAGTATATAACATAAATGCTGTCTCTCTGTCCGCTGCATACAATACAACTTATTTTGGCATGAATTATAAACAACAGTAGGTATAACTAAAATATGCTATAATGTTGTTACACCACCTGCTGACCTGTTAATTACACTCATGTGTACACATTGTGTCTGGAAGTGGTTGCAGTTTTGGCCAGAACCAGTTCAACAAGGATTTTATGCATTGGCTGTGTATAATGTTCCGTTTCATGCATTAGTCTTGAGTTTGCCAGACTAAATTAATATTCATTACTGCTTTGGGAGCATAATGGCCAAAGTGACATTTGTGCAACAGTCCATTTACAAAGACAAGTTCCAAACGCTGTAATTTATTGATACATTTTACACATCACGCCTGACATCTTCATCAGTCTTGTGCATGCATTAAAATTCTGAAAAGTAGGACAAAACCATCTGTTAGAGAAGATTTCTTTTGGATCTTCAGCCAGTGACTCATCGTGGTTATTTAAATCGGACACCAGAAGGTGCTAAGTTTGTTCAACAGGATAGACACTAACAAATAAGCGTTTTTAACAAAATTGATAACAACATGCAGATAGTTCAACCCTAACAGGTGCATGTCATGCATGTTACTTTTTCCATTTTCTTTTGGCATACATTGTTGACTATGTCCGTTTATTACCATGGATATGCTCTAAAAAGGAGAAAAACACACTTTTCATTTCAGCTCATCTTTAAACCCCATGTGACCAGCTGACTGACCAACATTGCCATCTCACTTGTCTTGTGGGGCTAAAATCATCTTCTAGCCTAAACAAGAAAATGCACTTAGTAGATGGCAGACCTCCACCATGGAGGCATTAAGTGTTATGTTGTGATGCACACTGTCATGTCCCCTTTTTTGGAAAGGTATCAATTTGATACAATTTAATTTCATTATGGTTTAATATACTAAGTTTAATATGCTAAAGTGGGGTCGAAATTAAGCAAGTCAGTGGCTCTGAGACAAATCTGATGACATCCCATAAGGCCCTGTTTGGAGACATTTGCAAACCAGTTAGTGGCTGTGTATAATAAATATTTTAAAATGCATCTATTTAAATATTTAAAGGCAGGGTAACAGATCATTTTAAATGCTGGATATTCAAGAAATGTGGATTTATATTATAATTTGGCATTCTCATAACTAGGGATCATGGGACGAAACGAAAATGACATGTCACGATTACGGTGGAAAAAATTATTGCGATTAGCGATATTATCGCGATAATCAAAATATGCTTAAAACGCCACTTTTGTTAACCACTTGAATCCCCAGCATCCCTATTCCAGGGTTGAACGTTCGCCAAAAATAGCAGATCTACAAGCTCACAGTGTAGATCTGCGATTTTTTGTGAATCGATTTGTGTACAGTGAAATGTACCATGTACCAAATGCGCTCTTTACAGGTCAGTTTTATCAAGACTAGAGGGTTTAAGTGGTACTGAATTTGTAGCTCAACAAAAGCTAGTTCATCCTAGTGTATGTCAGAGGACAATTTCACGATAAATTCAAATCTCCGCGATACGATTATTGTGAGCGTTTTTTATCATGATGAACAATAATAATGATTATCGTCCCATCCCTACTCATAACCGATAAATATGTTTTGTAAATGTTGGAATAGGGTAGCCTGACACTCAGCCTGAATTTTCATTTTGTTTCACTCCATTATTCAGTCTGAAAGCCCTCTCAGTGCAGCCGTTTTCTGAGATGGGGGCGTGGACAAAGTGGGACACTTTAGCGATTGATTCATACTGGATTAACCCAATCCAGATTGGGCCGGGCCGCCGGTTAGATTCTCAACCGAAAAAACTCCGCCTTTTACAGCGTCACCAGACCCTGAATGCGAGGCTAGCGATTTCAGGGGCTGGAGCCAGGCTAGGAAAAGGTGTTTGAACAGCTAAATCTGCCCAAACATTCAATAATCCCAAATTGAGTGGTTTTGTGATGAGGAGTGGAAGAGGTCCAACCTGGTAAACTCTACTATTCTAATACACTGGCAATGCAGTGTACATCTAGGAACTCCTTCTACTCGTGAGGTAATCGCTGTGCAATTCCATTCTGCTACCTTTAGGGTCACCTTTTCAAAACTCATTTCAACTCTCATTTTAAGTAATTTCCATAGAATTATACGGAAAAAAATAAACTGATATTATTGTTAATATTTAAAAACTTCTGTCCCCAGCGTGGTCCCTGTGACTTTAAAATGCTACAGAACCTCCACAGTATTGCGGCAATATTTTGTGTTCAAATTTACCTGATTAGTTTGGGGACCAGTTTTAATGGTCCCCTGACCCAAGAATTCAAAATCATTGATTTCTGATTGGCTCGCACATGCATAGTTGTTCTGGTTTTATCAAGATGTGTGTCTTGTGCTTGCGGTTTGGACAGAGGCAGGGGTTCATTAGGACAGCCAAGGCTGCACTTTGATTAATTTCCCTCTCGACGGTCAGGGGAAGGTTTGACTAGACTACTTTGTTGATTGAACAAAGGTTCCCCAAGCACCTCTTCCTCCCCCAAATCCCTCAGGTGCCAGGTGCTATTGTTATCCTGTTAGTCACGCAGTATGTCATTCATTATAACTCAGCCTGGAGCCCAGTTCCATCCATCATAGTGGCATGATCCAGTGAATGTCTAATTGATGAAGTGCTGAATTGGTTGGTGTTTCATTTTGAGTGGCCATTGACTCTTTTGTCAGTACCTCAATGGGCTTGTAGTCGCCTATAGTATTAATGCCAGAGTTTAGAACTTGGCAGAACTCCCCAATGATTTATTATGTTTACCCGGCCGGCAGCAGTCAGATATCTGATCAAATGGTGACTGGCCCAATTAGTTTTCCTTTCTTTGGGTTTGGATAGCCTCTGTGATGCCTCTCTATAGCAGCAGCTATAGAGCTGTGTATGCAGTAAGACCTAGTAATTAGTCCACAAAACCAACAGTTTTTTTCCCCCTCTTGCCTTCTCTTCCATCTTATTAGCAGAGAAGTATGGCGGGTGGCAGAAATTAGTGACCCTCTCATTAAAGCGACCAGAGGTGCATGTTGAGTCGACGATGTGGAAGAATATTGTGACATTATGGTGACAAGATGTTGATGGTCCTGGTCTCGCCTGCAATTTTATTTTATTTTGCCTGTGCTACTGCCTCTGCTACTGCAGTTTTAAATGGGTTTTCACAGTATAAGCTTGCTATTTCGGTTAAGGTTCTTTCTCAGGAATGGACTTGTGACAGTGCACTGAGCGCGTCGTTGCACAGAGCTCACATACAGTAGCGCATCTCCACGGTCGGTGGCCTGAGCTTAATTGCTGGGCGATATGACTGTTCAAATCGATGTCACGATTATTTCAAACTTTTGACTCGAATGATTATTTAATAAAAGTTAAAATAGCAGATCTACAAGCTCAAGCTTTTGAGCTTGTAGATTAGCTATTTTCACTACTAAATAGTGAAAATAGTGAAAATAGCTGACAAATGTTTGTACGGCACAACAAAGTATAACACAGGTTAAATGGTTAATCATACTAATGGATTTAGTTGATTATAAAAAATCGATTCAAAGTTTTTCGTGTTGATATATTCTCGATTATTCGATTAACCTACATGAGCAAGGTTAAGTCAGTTTCGATATTATTTTTGGGAAATTGCCCAGCCCTAGTAGCCTGTCATGGTGCTGTTATTATAAGGCTACTGTTTAAGTCATAATAATGGTGTTTTTACATTTGAGAGCGTACATATTCTTTTGCATTCCTGTTTCTGTGAAGTCTGAATGAATGAATTACTTCATAGACGGTAGTTTTATATAATATATCTAGGTTTTAGATTTTCTAAATTTTAATTGTCTCATTTTATATTTTGGTCTATTCTTTTACTTGCCACCTCAGATTGTTGCTCTTTAGAGGACCACACTGGAAATATGTCGTGTTGTTTTAATGTGTGTTCAATCAACACTGACTATTGTCAATGCCTGCTAACTGATACCTAACTACTGTAAATCAAATGTACCAACTATTCATTTTTATTAGCTATAGTTTGACCTTGTTATGACAAGTCTGTAAAAAGGGTCTTATCGCATTCACCATGCAGTCCTCAGTATTGCCTTTTTCCTACAATTGTTCAGTCTCGAGAGGCCTCAAAATAGCCTAGGGCCACAAAATGTCTTAATCCGGGCTGTCACTGGCCTCTAGCAAGCCTAGAGTGTGGAGTTCACTGTCATTCAGAAAGTGAGTAGTTTTTCCATGTAACAGACAGAGGACAAGGGGACAAACTGTATAGTAGAACACCAGTCACACCTGCGTTTGAGCCCATGCAGTCAGAGTACATGGCTTGTTTTTTGCACTAGCCTAACCTGGGATTTCAACATTTAGCTTTTTGTTTTTAAAGCTCTTAACGGTCTAGCTCCTCCATACATTTACGATCTGCTGACCCCACTTCCTGCCCCTAGGGTGTTTAGATCATCCACTCTTCGACTCCTCTCAGTTACCCTGGCTAACACGCCTCAAAACTAGGGCTGGGTATTGCCTACAACCTCACGATAGATACGTATCACGATCACGATACAGAGGCCACGATACGATATGTATCGTGATACGCGTTATCACTAATACAGCATGGCCTACATAGTATATTAATGACTTTTGCGATGTAGTTGTGACAGGCTGAATGTGTGGGACAGTATAGTGTGTTGTTGGCTGACTGCTTGCATGATGTGGCCTCCATGGTGATGTCACCATCACAGCTTCCAATCCACACACTGTTGTGTGCGCTGTCATTTTGTCTCCTCCACAAGGCACAGATTTTTTACCTCACTGCACTGAGTGTACCATGTGTAAATGTAGTGTTCTGCTTGTATTGTAGTGTATGTTTTACCTCACTGCCCTGACACTCTTCACCTGAATCCCCCCGATCGGGTCATATCAATCAAAGACTATAAAAACTGGTACCCCGTCCCCTAGTCTCCCTGCTAGGCATTCAGAATCAGGATTAAGGGTTGAATTGGGGTAAGTCCCTGCGACATACTAGCAGCATGACCAGGGGGTGTGCTTGTACATCATGGCTCGGGGATGTACTTGTTCATCAAGCCGCCTCACTCGACAGAAACAGCAGTGGTTCTCAACCTATGGATCGGGACCCCTAGGGGGATCCCCACAGGATTTTTAGGGGGTCCCCAGATGACAGTGAAGTGTCACTTTAAGGACTTTTAATTATAGAAAAGAAAAAGACCATTACTGCATCAAAAGTAATCAACAAACTATAAAAACTGGTCAAACATTTGACAAATTGTCAAATAATATAAGAAAGAGGCAAACATTTTGAAAATAGCCAATCTACAAGCTCACAACGCCTCGCGTTTGCAAGGCGTTGTGAGCTTGTAGATCTGCTATTTTCACAAATATTTATCCGTGGAACCGAGTAAAACTAAATGTAATGCCTCAACTTCTACTATTTCCAAGTGCTTGTCAGGGTGGGGGTTCCCCTGTTCAAATATGATTATCTTGGGGGGGTCGCGGCCTGAAAAGGTTGAGAACCACTGACCTATGGGACACTTGGCTTGGAACCGTTGGTTCTCAAGGCTACTTACTTACTTACAGTACTTAGTGGTACACATGTTAAGGTACCCTGTGTAAATGTACCATGTTCTAAATGTAGAGTGCTGCTTGTATTGTAATGTACATGTTTTTATATCACTGCACTCACTGCACTGAGTGGACCATGTACAGTACAGTATAAATGTAGTGTTCTGCTTCTACTGTACTGTACATTGGCCTATTGCCATTCTGTCATTATTCAGTGCTTGTTGTTAACCACACTTCCTCTGGCTGTATCATCGATGATACTCGAGAATATTATACTATAGGTGTTGGTGGACTTTTGGTGGTTTTATATTCAAGGACATTATGCACTAGGACTGCTTAGTAATAATGTGACACTGTTTTGCAATTTAGATCTGTTCCCGGGACAAGCTAGCCCATCTGTGAAACCTGACTCCTTATGAGTGGGTTCCATTGTCTACTGCAAAGAATCACATTTAGTTTATCCAGATTATAATAGCTGCCTGAAAAGTTTAGAATTTTTGTGTACCGATTGTGTCACAAGTTAGTCGAAAGAAGAATGCTCATTTCAAGTTTAAACTGGGCCTGTCACAATTATTACTTAATCGCCTAATTGCAATTATTTCAGACTTCCGATAATAGCAATTATTGTGCATAATCGTTTCCATGTTGAAAAATGTTCCTCAAAACAATAGGAGAAGTAGCAGAGCTACTGTACAAGCTCACAGTGCGTTGCGATATATATGTCAGTCATTTATTTTTAAGTTCTTTGTCATATCTGCCCTGTGGAATTTTTGTTTACTAATATACAGAAATGTATTTTTTATTTATATCTTCCAATGTTCAATGCCAAAAAGACACAATTTAATCACAATTATTTGTATGACAGTTAATCGTCAAATAGCCTCGATCTCCAGGCCTTTATTTTTTAGTTTTGCTAAAAAATAAAAGCCTGGACCAGCGAGTCGGTGTTCCGGGTATAGGAAGTGTTTCATTTCCCCAACCAACCAGAGTGCAGTGGGCGTCGCTCATAATGTTGTGTTGACGGGGGCGGGGGCTGACGGACAGATCGGTGAACCAATGGGATCACACGCATTCTCTCTCTCCGGAGATGTTAAAGGAGTAGTTCACCCAAAAAATGACTTATTTTCTATCAATTGCACACCCCATGAAGCCTTGAATCCATGGATTTATTTTTGATTTTGTGGCATTCCTAAACCAATAATTTGATTCCCGTCTCCTACCGGCTAATGTATCCGGTAGGAGACACAAAGTAGATTATTTGTGTCTCCTACCAGATACACACCCGGTCATCAAATTATTGGCTTAGGAATGCCACAAAAACAAAAATAAATCCATGAATTGAAGGCTTCATGGGGTGTGCAATTGATAGAAAATAAGTAATTTTTTGGGTGAACTCCTCCTTTAAATCCCGCCCCTCTATGCCAGATATGAGCCACGCGAGGGCAGTCTAATCGTCAACTAATATTTCATGATTGTGACAGCCCTATAGTCCTGGGTCATTGGATTATAATTCGATAGTCAGTGGTGGAAAGTAACTAAGTACATTTACTTAAGTACAATTTTGAGGTATTTATACTTTACTTGAGTATTTCCAATTTCCAATACTTTTACTTCTACTCCACTACATCTCAGAGGCAAATATTGTGCTTTTACTCCACTATAATTATTTGAAAACTTTAGTTACTAGTTACTTTGCAGATATAAATTATTTTATAATGAAACATACATTAACCACTTTAAACCTATTTTATACATAGGCTATTTGAAAATAGCAGATCTACAAGCTCACAAGCATTGTGAGCTTGTAGATCTGCTATTTTCAAATATTTAGTACTTTTACTTTTGGTACTTTAAGTACATTTTGATGCCAATACTTTTGTACTTTTACTCAAGTAAATTTTTAATTCTGGACTTTTACTTGTAACAGAGTATTTTTTTATTGCAGTATTGGTACTTTTACTCAAGTGAAGAATTTGAGTACTTTTTCCACCACTGTGGATAGTGCAAAAACGCAACACAAGTCTGTTGTAAATGTCTACGAAACACATTGAATATCCCAACACCCAACACCTCCGTAGGTCAGGGACGAATTTGGCCACTTTAGTTATTAAGTGTAGGTTAACCCATTAAGACCTGAGGCTGATTCTACAAAATGTCTTCCAAACAGTTTTCTGAGAAACGTATGTTGCTATTATATCAGTGGTTCTCAAACTTTTTTAAGTTAAGGACCCCCAAAATGATATGTATTTGGCCATACTCAAAGATTTGCACAAATGTTCATGATTTAAAAAAAAATTAATGCAGATCTACAAGCTCATAGCACGGCACTCGGTGCCTTGCTATGAGCTTGTATATCTGCTATTTTTGAATAGCCAAAGAAATCTAAAATGACACAGATGCGTTCCAAGTCTTAATAGATTAAATGCAATGCGTCTTCAATCTGCATGTAAATAATGTACCGTATGCTGTAGAAATGCATAGAAATGACGAATCTACATTTTGCGGGGGGGAAAGAGATCTGCTTTAATGCCCAGGTGTAAATGTAATCCAATTGTAACATTGTACTATTCTGGACACTCTTTGGATATCAAATGGAGTGTAAATGGGAACATAGTGTTCCCGAGTTACGAATGGAATTTCTGGTGTGATGATGAATGTCAGGCATGCAGGTTTTCCAAGAATTCAGCACAGGTTTAAATGGATATACTACAGCATGTTGTTGTGGAGTTTAACCCATTAAGACCGGGTAAGCATCCGTCTTAATGGGTCTGCCACATCTGCCACTTTAACCATTATGTTATACTTTGGCTATTGAAAAATAGCAGATATACAAGCTCATAGCGTGGCACCGAGTGCCGCAGTATGAGCTTGTAGATCTGCTATTTTTTGAAAAATCTTTGAAAATATATATTTTTAAGCAAACATTTTTAACTCAAATCTTTGCTTCTGGGGATTCTACAAATATCTTCTAAATCCTAACAGTTTTTTGTTTTGTTTTATTATGTTGCTATAATCAGTGGTTCTCAAACCTGTCAAGAGCCCCCAAAATGATATGTATTTGGCTGTGGACCCCCATCTCAAAATATATTGTTCCAGGGACCCCCAAAAGCAGAGATTTGAGTAAAAAACTTTCACTTTAAAAAATATATATTTCAAAGATTTGCACAAATTTTCATGTTAAAAAAAAATAGCAGATCTACAAGCTCATAGCAGCGCTATGAGCTTGTATATCTGCTATTTTTGAATAGCCAAATAAATCTAAAAATGACGCAGATACTTTCCCGGTTTTAATGCGTTAAAAGCCTTGCTGGGGTATTTTTGAAGAAGTAAATTCGTACAGATGACTTACTCAGACTAAAAGCGACGTAATCTTTTGAACATCTTTCTAATGATAAAAACAAGATTGTACTGACCTTAGCAACCTTTTATTTGTTTCTTGAAGGTCAGCTCGGAATAAAAATGACCTCTACAATGTTTCCCCAAGAATTTGATGTGAAGAAAAACAGCCTGTTTATGAGAATGTATCCCACAGATTTACTACAGCATCATCTGATTAATTTATTTCCCTGTCAATTACATTTTCTAGTAATATGTAGAAAGCTGTGGTCATGTGAACTGTATAGTTTGTTTGTATAAAGGCCCAGCTGTTGTGTGGTTTTCTATAAACGCAGGCCAACACGGTCCATGCCGCTAGTTTGGCCCGACCTCTTCTCTGCCACAGTGGGAACCATTGTCGTGGTCTAATCATCTCTTACGAGTCTTAATTTGATATAGATATAAATGTCATTATGTCAACAACTTCCAAGAGAGGCAGACAGCTACAGTGCAGTATATCAAAGCTTCAAAGTGAGGTTTTAAAGGAACATGCCAGTGGTCTGGCATGTTAATTATTGTTATTGACTTACCGCTCACTGTATACTTGACATTTAATATGGTTAGACTGAAGCATTAAATATGGAGCTTAAAGATGACATGAAATGAAAAGTAGAAAATAGCCGGTCGATACGTTGTGAGCTTGCAGATCGGCTATTTTCGCTAAGATGAAGTAGGGCGTTAATTCAGGGAAAAAAAGAAAAAAAAAGTTGAAAGCTATGCAAGTGGACATGGGAAGTACAGTAGTGTGTAGATCCCTATGGCCTTGAATACTTTCATTATTGAGACAAACGGAAATTGAACTTTATATATTAATGCAATTGAAGGCATGATGCCTTGACCTCCCTTTGTTGTGGCGCCACAAAAGATACCTTTGTTTGGGTGTCCTGTGCTCATAAGTGTGTGACGGCTACTGACTCGCACGTCACAGCCTTGGCATTGTGTGCACGTAGACATGTGACACAAATTGAGCTGTCTGACAGGAAGGCTTTCTCTTTCCCTGCAATTTTTTTGAACGAGTCACGACTCACGGCACACAACGATAAATGTATTGTGTCTGGGTTTTGGAGACCCACTGAACTCTACTGTAAATTCTTTAGCATGTTAAGGACCCCTAAATTGATATGTTTTTGGCCACGGACCCCCCTATCTGAAAATATTTTGAAAACTCATTTTCCTGGGGACCCTCTGGAACCTCCTCAAAGACTCTTGGGGGTTCCTGGGCCTGACTTTGAGAACCACTGCTTTACAGGCAGTACAAACTTAAAGATCATTTGCTGTGGTAATGTTACAGGCTACATCACATTCTGCTACTGTTTGGTGGACGGCCATAGCTGCATGAGTACAGAGGCCGCTTGACAAACAGAAGATCCCAGGTTCAAAGTTTGCTCATGAACATGTTGGAGGCTGCATTCAGTGTTTTGATTGTGTTGCAGTGAGAAATTAACCAATTAAGGCCTATATACTTTGTCACATCATTAATATAATAGTGAAAATAGCCTACTAAGCTCACAATGTGCTGTGAATCTGCGATACATTGTGATCTTGTGGATTTGCTATTTTTTACTAATATTTGAAAATGTTGCCTTTATGAAGACGAGGACATCTCGCTCTTAATACTCAGATAACCGGGATTACGTTTGTAAGTTACCCTATAGTTTTAACCCATTTAGACCTGCGGCAGATTCTACAAATGCAGTTTAGTGAAACTGACTGTGGTGCTGCAGTTTTTCAATGGAGAAAACATTTAGCCTGAGTCAAGACTCAGTGTTTTGTAAGTATGTACACCTACATCCACATGATGTGCATCACATTTAGGAAAAACACTTAGCTTGCTCGACCCACTCACACATCCCCTGACTCATACCCCCCCCCCCCCCCCCACACACCCACACATGCACGACACATGTAACACACACGCACACACACACACACACACACACACACACACACACACACACACACACACACACACACACACACACACACACACACACACACACACACACACACACACACAGTGTGCCGGTCTAGTGACTGCTTTTAAGCTGTGATGTGCAATTTGTATTTTACAATTTTATTAAAGTGTGTGCAAATACGCTCATGTTTGTTTAGTACTGTTAGTACTGCCGGATGTAACGTAATTGAGTTCTGCTGTATCCTGTGTGTACTCTGAATGACAGTAAAGTTAACCTTAAGAGCACACAATCCTGCTCTGCACCATAGGCAGCCTCACGTTTTATTCATAGCGTTATTTAGATTTAAGGCTGCAACTCTCGATTAATCTCTCGCTGATTATTCTATCGATTACTTTTTCTTTTAATTGATTAATCAAGATTGGCATCTGACCCAAAATCTGGCATCAGTCATTTTAGATTGAGCTATCTAAAAAGCATTATTTTATACTTTGGCTATTCAAAAATAGCAGATATACAAGCTCATTGCGCGGCAATGAGCTTGTAGATCTGCTATTTTTAAAAAAACTTGACAATTTGTGCAAATCTTGGAATATATATATATATATATATATATATATTTTTTTTTTAAAGCTAACATTTTTAACGCCAATCTTTGCTTCTGGGGGTTCCTGGAACAAAATATTTTGAGATGGGGGTCCGCGGCCAAACACATATAACTTTGGGGGTCCTTGACAAGTTTTTCAGAAAACTGTTAGGATTTAGAAGACATTTGTAGAATCAGTCTCAGGTCTTAATGGGTTAAGGGGAGACATGATGGGAATCTGATTTTAAATCGGCACCCCCACTCGCCACCGGGCACCCCCACATGCTTTTAAGCGGGAATTGTCTGCCCTCACACTGAAACTCATCCTGACCTCCAGCACCTTGTTTCAGTGCACTTTGACGGTACAAGCCTGGGCAAAGTGCCCTTGTTACTGTGGTTACCACTTACCAACTCCACATCAGCGAGCCAATTACGTGTAGTGGTGATGGTTAAACGCCGGGTGTTTGGGGAGGACAGGTTACTTGAGGCCTGATGCTGTTAAACATCTTTATCAACCTCCAGAAATGGTCCTGCACTGCATTTTTCAGTATTGGTGATGGGTTTTGATGTTTGTGCACTTGTAACAGGATGGGCGTTGGTTCCCACACTACCCACGGCCCATCCTCCCACTCCCACTCATCAGTGGGCTGATTGGTACCAGTATTAAGGCAGCGCACCTCCTGCCAGAGTTAGCTGTCTGTCTCCGCTCGTTTGTGGGTGCCACGCCACGCTCGTCCTCGACGCGTGTGTGTGTGTGTGTGTGTGTGTGTGTGTCCACACTAAACATGTGACCACTGAACCAGGCTGGCCTGTTGCGCTGCCTTAATACTGGCACCAATCAGCCCACTGATGAGCGGGTGGAGGATGGGCTGTGGGTAGTGTGGGAACCAACAACATCCTGCTACACACTCTTGCATTGTGTGATATCCTTTGACGACGTCACAAGGGACTGCTCTACTAACCGGTCTGTTGATTTGACTCTTTACTTTTTATAAAAAACACCCTAAAGTTGGAAATAGGCATACAAGGTGTCTGCCCGACTGCAAAGACATGAACAAACAATATTTTAGAATGACCATTGTCAGATAATCTGTTCAGGCAAATAAAAGAAGACACAGATTGTTTTCTGATCTCTTGTTTTTCGATGTGCACAGACTGCGCCCTGTCTAAAATGTTTTAGGTTTACGCCCAGTCAGAGTTTCTGACTGTAATATTGTCTGTCATCGCGAGAATTGGTTGACAGGCTGTCAATGATTGACGGTCTCGCGAGAACAGCCCTTGTTTACCGCACAGTCAGTAAGAAACATACTCTCTGCTCTTTAGATCGCCCCAATAAAATTATATAGTGTGCACATCAAAACCAAGACCGCAGGAGACGATGTGCGATATCTATGTCTTTTATTCTACTGAATCAATTTGACAAAGTTTGTCCACCCGGCTCTCTTTGACTTCAATGCATTCTATGGAACATTTGGCTCCAGTTTGCATCCCAGTGTGACCAATCTGCCAACTGGAATTGCTGGTGATGTGACGTAAATGTGACGTAAATGTCCTTTCCCTCTTTACATGTCCTTGGTGGCAGTCAGGACTCAGGAGCCTATAGCCCTTTATGCTAACTGCAGCCCAGAAAGACAATTAAAGGGAATTCCAATAATTGATTCAGGAGGAAATGAAGTCACGTAACACAATCTCCAGCAGATCCTTTGATGAGAGGAAAGATTAATTGCAATGGTTGCAATGGTTCTAAGCTAGAAGAAGCTACCAGCTACATTACCATCCACAATAGAAGTTTTAGGTCAGAATCATAGATGACACCAAGATCCTTTGCATCTGTACCGGTATGTACATTTGAGGACAGAGGTCATTGTTAAACTGATAATCGGCTGGTTGTTTAGAACCGGACTCAAGAGCCACTGTGAGGCCTAGCTGGGTTGTACGGCCAGCTAGTCGTCCTGGTACTCTAGAGAGAGTTAAGATGATCTTCGAGCATCGCTGAGGACACTGGGTTGTCAGGTGAGCTAATCCTGCTTGGATCGATGCTGGCTAGGTTGGTGGCTAAACCTCTGGAGTCAGGAGACCAAAGATGATAACCTCTTCTTTAGGGGCGAACTAATACATTTTACCGATTATAAGACGTAATCGATACTTTATCGATTCATAATAATCGATCCCTACTTTGGGTGATAAGTTTCCTAAAAGAAAAACAAAGTTGTTGTGAGCTATTTTTGCAATGGCATCGTTGTGCGACAAAGCAAGTGGTTAATTGATTTGATATAATATAAATTATATAAAATCGCTAGCCTAGCTAACCCTAAACTTCTTGTCTTTTCCTCATTAAACTGGAGAACCGTTTTTTTTTCCCCACAAGGTGTTAATCTTAATGATTATGATGCAGTGTGCATCATCATCATCATGTGTACCCTTCATGTCATGTCAGTGTCTGGAAAGTTCCTTGGATGCTTGCTACAGAGAGAGTAGAACAACACTCCAGAAGCCATAGCAACACTTCAGTTAGAGTTTTAATGAACCTCTTGGAGTCAGTGGAGACGGTGGACCTTGGAGTATTGGAGATCCTACAGCAGGTGTGTGTGTGTGTGTGTGTTTGTGTGTGAGAGAGCAGGCTGACCGTCGACTCTATGGTCAAATATGGAGAAATTAAAGGCCCTACGGTGTGGAGCATTTTATTTCTCCTTATATAGTTATAATGCCAATTAATTCCTCCCGCTGCTTACCACTGGAGATCGCGCCTCCTTCCACTCAACATTCCCCGCTGACAGGTGCTGCAGGAGTATGTGCACATTGTGCAGTGACAAACATCACCCTCCATGCCCAGCTTCCCTTCCCCCGAACACTTGCGTTCATATAGACTCCCAGCAAGCTAAATGCTTGAATATGAACCCCTAGACTCCGCGGTGGCACCACCCGAGCACAGGGGTGGTTGCATATAGTTGCATACCGTATCAGGATATCGATTATTATAATCAATGCAGTATATTGCTATTGATTAGCTAGTATTTTATACTTCATTGGATAGTGTTGGCCTATAATGACATGCCCAAAATAGGGATGCAGGGTTGAAAGTGTTTAAAAAAAAACAAAAAACACGTTAACAATAACACGTTTTCAATGGCTTTTTTTCTTTTTTAATCAAGATTCTAAGCCAGTGTTTCGTTCAAAGGCGGCGAAACTGGGTCTGTGTGAGAAAAGTGTGGTTCCTTTTCATTTGTAGTGCGGCCCACAGATATTTGACAAACACAAGAGCATTAAAAACACCCATCCATTCATACATTATCGTCTTCTCATCTCTCTCCTGCTGGTTAGGGTCACATTTAGCCATGCCTTGCCAATCTCGCCTAGATAACGGTGTTTGAAGCATGTCAGGGGGTCTAGAGAGGCACGGATGCACTTCTGATAAACGCACGAACCCTCATGCCTGCTGACCGTGCATAATATGGAGCAGTTCTCTTCGCCTTCCTGCTGAGATCAGACCTTCATGACAGGCTGTGTGATCATACCTCAGATCTTCTTGACATGCTGGACCTGTTTGATCATCATACCGCCGATGTCCATGACATGCTGTGTGTGTGATAACACTACCGCTGCCCCCTTGCTTTTCATGTCACTTTACTTGGCAATTACTGAGAGCTCCAGGAAGCTGATGTCTTGTAAGCTTCAACAAAATGAATAGTTCTATTCATATTCTCTTCATAACCACTTGTCAATAGTGCAGTTTACAGTTTACAGTTTAGGCATTTAGCAGACACTCTTAATCCAGAGCGACTTACAATAAGCAAGGACACAAGATAATACATCATAATACACATAATACATCAACTGCATAAACATTGTAATCTAATAATAAAGTAATACATAAGTAAATCAATAATCTAATAATAACTAATACATACGTAAACCAAGAACCTATCATTAGCCTGTACCGGTACTATTTAACAGAAGGTTAAATAGTACCAGAAGGTTAAATAGTACCAGAAGGTTAAATCCACATTTGAACCGTATAAACCCTATCGCCACAACACACAGAGGCCTGTTAATCAAAATAAATGGAAAAATCAATAGTGACATGATTGGTATAGATTGGTTGATGGATTCAGCCAACCGTGTCTGACTGTTGGATGCTTTGGGAGAGCTGAGGTAATTCTGTAAGTGATGTTCTGTTCTGGCATCCAGAGGATGCTACCTACAGTAGCAGACAGGACAGGAGGCTATTATATAACGACTTTAAACAGACATAATAATTCCTGTAACTTATAAAGATCCCACTGTGACCTCATTATTTAACCCATTAAGACCTGGAACGCATCTGTGTCATTTTTTTATTTGATAAAAAAAAAACATTATTTTACTCTATTCAAAAATAGCAGATCTACAAGCTAAGAGCATTTTGGGGGTCCTTGACATGAAAAAGTTTGAGCACCACTGATAAAGAAACAGGTTTTTCAGAATACTGTTGGGATTTAGAAGACATTTGTAGTTAACTGTACCTTCAACCCCCCCTATCTGCCAGCTTACACCCACCTTTATTGTGTTTAAATGCACTCAAAGATCTACAAACCTGGATTACATGATTGCTGTGAATATTGCAATGGGAACCTGCAAACCAACAGCAAACGGGATGAGGTGTTTGTGTGGCTTACATATCCCTGGCATCAAATGCAGGTTGAAGGTTCTAATGATCAAAGGACGGCATGACCTTAATCTGGCTATTGTTGGGTATGCAATGTGGCCTTTACCTGATCCAACTCTTGAACAGAATAGAGAGTATATCAGGTAATATTGCCATAATGATATGCATGTAGATAAACAACAAACACTCATTTGTTAATATATCATATATTACGACAGTGGTTCTCAAATCCTTGACAGAATTCCAGGGGTTCCCCGATCTGTTAATATACTGTAGCATAAAAACTCAAAAATAACCGATCTACAAGCTCAAAATGCGTTGCGACTTGCGATGCGTTTTGAGCTTTTGGATCGGCTATTTTCCAAGATTGAAAGATTATGAAAGAAAATCTTATCATATCATATAAACTTGGGGGTCCTTGACGTGAAAAAAAAAGTTTGACAGCCATTGGTCTTACAGGCACTGTATGTACAGTATGTATTCCAAAAGAGCAGCTTTTGGAATGATGTTGGTGATTCTTCTCGCCCACCACACTCCTCTCTCTCGATGTGCAGGTGTAGCGCTGAAGCTGCCCAGAGCAGGAGGAGACACGGGAGGCAGCGTGTGGACTGACTGACGGACGGACGGACGGACGGACGGACGGACGGACGGACGGAGGGAGGTTAAAAAACAGATCGAAAGGGGGAGGCGGACGATTCCTCTGAGTAAACATCAGTCAGGATGAAGAAAAGCAGGAGTGCGCTGGGAGTCACCCCAGGTGACGTGAGTATTATCGACCCGCCTTTCCTGTCCCGTATCATCCATCCAGCCATTCGTTCATCAGTTCATCCCTCTAGGGATGCAAGTATCGATGATGTTCTTAGCCATTATTCTATCGATTACTTTTAAGATTAATCGAATAATGGAGAAGCATGTTTTTTGGATGATTTTGTTTTATCTTTTATCTATAAAAAAATATACAGTATATTACTTGATTTTTATATAATCGATTAAGAACAATTAAGAACAAAAAGCGATGTTTCAAATGTTCCGTCAAAAATCTATTATTGTTGTATTGCAATTGATTAAATCGATTAGTTAGATTAACTGTTGCACCCCTGCATACATCACTGCGCCCCGCGGCCACTTCTGAAAATCCTGAATGAACCGAGCCCACTGCCGTTCATTCCTCTATGTAGAACTTTACGTCGTAGCCATTCTTTGCCTGGTGTGTGCAGCACCTCATCCTTTGCAACGTGCCACCTCGTCCGCGTGTCGTCGTCCGCGTTGAAACCGGGCGGCGGTGAGGCTTTTTTGGACAATGTTATGGTGCAGTCTCTCATCAGGAGATGCTGGCTGACTCACTGAACAGATGCCCATTCAACAGACGGCTGGCCTGGGCAGGGCCAACTGCGGAGAGGGGAGGGTGGTGGGGTGAGGTAGAGCAAGAAGGGGGGGGGGGAAGAGAGAGAGAGAGAGAGAGAGAGGGGGGGAAGGGGGGGGGGATTAAAAGCCAACAGGCATGGAGGAAGACAGAAGGAGACAAAGGTGAAGAAAAACAGGAAAAGCGAGCGGGAGATCTGACAAAAGGGTGGGATAGATAGTGGTGCGGGTGTGTGTGTGCAGAGAGTGCAAAGAGTGAAAAGGTCCATCTGTTTCCCCTCAAAAGCGGCAGTGTTTATAATTAGACAGGCAAGACCAGAACATTTGTGACGACGACCAGAAGGACCTCATCTCTTTCCTGTCTGTGTACTGTCAGTACCGTTTGTGTACTGTCTGCACCGTGTCTGTACTGTCTGCACTGTGTGTCTGTACTGTCTGCACTGTGTCTGTACTGTCTGCACTGTGTGTCTGTACTGTCTGCACTGTGTCTGTACTGTCTGCACTGTGTGTCTGTACTGCCTGCACTGTGTGTCTGCACTGTGTCTGTACTGTCTGCACTGTGTCTGTACTGTCTGCACTGTGTCTGTACTGTCTGCACTGTGTCTGTACTGTCTGCACCGTGTCTGTACTGTCTGCACTGTGTCTGGAACTCTGGACACTGCCTGCGTTTTTACCACTCTCTACATCTCTGTAATCCACTTCCATACCTGGTTGAGGTACGCCTGCATACAAAGCGTGTCCAATCTCGCCATATTCATCTTCAAGCCTGATTTATACTTGGTTGTGGTGTTGCACGCCGAAAATGGCAGATCTACAAGTTCACAACGCGTCACACAGCTTGTATATCTGCTATTTTTGGCGCTGCGAGCATAAATTGGCTTTAGACTTCTGAGTTGGTTAGCATTACTGGGAATGTAGAGAATAAATTTGCATAATGAGTTTTATTTTAAAATACTGCGTTTCCATTTGATCATTTTACACTACCTGATGCTCATTGCTCAATATGAAAAAAATATCTTCCCCCAAAAAGTGCTGTTTTGTAAAATGATGAGCTAATAGCTAATTAGATGGCTACTAATGACATGGTTTCCCAGGCACTTTCAAATATACAGTTTTCAGCTCAGCAACCTGTTCTCTCCAGTTTGACATCTTGACACTGCTGGACAAAGGCTGACAGAAACTGTCCTCTATGTCCCTGAGTCCAACAGCGTTTTGACTTTGAAGTCGTTCCAAATTTGCGCCTACAGCTCTGCTGTGACTATTGGCTCTGCTTGCGAGCGAACATGTTAGATTTTTCAATTCTTGCCCCAAAATTTCAATGCACTTCGGCACATCAAAAATGCACTAGGTTCGATAACCTCCATTGCAAAAGCGTCATATGTAGTATCTCCTTTTTTTCCTACAATTCCGTTGGATTTCTTTTGCCCAGAAAACATCAAATAGCACTGAGTTGAGAAGTATTCCCAATTGCATGATTTATTCATGATTTTTCTTTCTTTGTTGTGGGTTGCCAGATCTGTGACATTGAAATAATCAATATTGTACAGAATATAGAATGGTGTTGGACAGTAACTAAGTACATTTACTTGAGTACTGTATTAAAGGTATGGTAAGTGATTATTTTCTTTGGTTAAAATAGCTCTATTTTCTGATTGTTTGTAACTAGAGTCTCCATGTCTCTCCAGCTCTTTATTAAACAGAAAATGCATTTTCAGGTCAGTGTACCAATTTGATCCAATCAGGATAGAGCACTCGGACAGGATACAGATTAAAATTGAAATTGGAAGTGATGAAACAAAGAAATTAGCAGACACAATTGGAACTGGAACGCTATAAGAATTAAGCTGATAAACGGGTACTCTCCTGATGGGCAGAAATGTTGTCACCTAACCTAACCTAAAATGTATGTATTTTCTGTTTATCAAAGAGCTGGAGAGACAGGAAGACTCCTGTTACTGAACTATATACTGTAGCAGAATATAGTGCTTTAACCTTTTTTAACCAAAAAATATCACTTACCCTTCCTTTTTAGTGAAAACAAAATAGTATCTGTTCCTCACTTTTGAGCAAAGCCTTTTTTAAAGTAATTTATTTTCAAAGACAAATATTTCACTTTCACTCCACTGCATTCCTAGGAAGGGAAAATGTACCTCGTTACTTTGTAATTTGTACTTTTGAATACTTGAGTATTTTTTTTAAAGCAAGTACTCCAGTACTTTAACCCTTTCAGATGAGTAATATTTGACCAGGATTGTACAGGATAGTTGAGTACCTTGTCCACCCCTGGTGATGATACATTGGGTGTGAATAGCGGCCAGACATCCTGCTACACCCCTGAACACCTCTGCCCTCCCAGCCTTTCATGAAGCCATTCACATTTTATATGCCGTCAATAATTGATGTGAACAGTCTTCCTCTTCACATCAACTACCAGAAACAAGCAGCTCTGCCATGGCTCAACTGCACGCCATGTTCTCAAAGCCTCAATGCCAAAGCCTCATATCATTTATTCATCATTTAGGGGCGGCAGTGGCTCAGGGGTAGAGTGGCCGGGTAGAGTGAACTGGAAACGCAAGGTTCACAGTTCAATCCCGGGGTGGGGGGCTCCCCCAGAGTTGGTGTCGAAGTGTCCTTGAGCAAGACGCTGAACCCTTAATTGCTCCCGATTAGCAGCAGGTTGGTGCCTTGTATGGTTTCCTCTGCCATCGGTGTGTGAATGGGTGTGTGAATGGGTGAATGTAATGCACAATCTTTGTAAAGCGCTTTGGATAAAACCGCTATATAAATTTACCATTTATTCATCTAGGGCTTCAACATTATTACCTTAGCAGCGATTCTTCTATGAATTTCTATTTAGATTAATGGAATGATCAAAGTTCGTTGTTTTATATAACATTTTGTATGGACCCGATTAACCAATTAAGCTTATTTTACACTTTGTCGTACAACAGTGTTGTGCAAAAATGTTAAAGAAAAAAACCACACACACACACACACACCCACACACACACACACACACACACACACACACAGGACTGTGGGTTTGGAGGCAGCCCAGACAACATCACAGTAGTCTTTGTGGCCAACAAAAAGCCCTTTAATCTTAATCCCAAACATTATCCAGCACAAGTTTGTTTGACACAGAAGGCAAAGTGCCTCCATATTACATGGCGCTGTACCACTCATCACACTGTACTTCCTGTGCTGTTAATTTGGAGTGGATACAGTACAGCTCAGTATGAAGAAACTAGACTTTTGACACTTTTCGATCAAGTGTTCTATTCCAGTGGTTCTCAAAGTGGGGTCTGGCCACTTCCAGCGGTCCCAAGGAACCAGGGGGGTCCCCAGCAAAATAATGTTATCTAGCATCAAAATCAGTTTTACCACTTTAACCCTATTTATACTTAAGCTATTCAAAAATAGCAGATCTACAAGCTCTCCCTAGCAACAAAACCTTTTCAGATGGGGGTCCGCGGCCAAATGCATATACATTTGGGGGTCCTTGTCATGAAACAGTTTGAGAACCACTGCTCTATTCTCATGCTGTGTAAGTGGATATAATGAGAAATACATGACGTTATGCAGTGTTTCCTTTCCCTTTGTCCAATCAAGGCCATTGAGGAAGGAAGTTTACCCTTGTCCAATCAAGGCCATCGAGGAAGGAATCTATAAACGGGAGAGAACGAAATGTTCTCATTACAGAGACACAATCCATGCACAATGAATAGATGGATAGATAACGCTAACAGAATGCCTACAATACCGTCATGTATCGACAGGGTGTCATTTAGATATCTGCCGTTTGAATGATCGTATTGCCAGTGTCTCAACTGACACTTGTTTTTGTTTTTTCTTCCCTGGAACAGAGAGAATAGTGTCGGTGTCTCAACTGACATCGTGTTTTCTTCTCTGGTACAGGAAGAATGTCTAAGAATAAACCAGACAGCCTCCCATTTCCTCTAAGCCTGTATGAAGGACAGACGCAGTCAGCAGAACTGTGTTCATTGATAGTCAGGTGGATGGAGGGAGCTGGGAAACTGGAGACACAGGTCTTTGTCTCTGGTTTCCCTCACAGTTTCTCTGTCTCTTGTCCTTTCTTCTCTTCCTTGGCTCAGTCTTCTGTAGATCCTATTTGTTCTTACCTCTCTCGTTCTCAATCTAAGATCTTCTCTCGCTCTTCAATCACCAATTGGTTCTAGCTCTTGTCGACTATAAGAACGAAGAAGTGAGCCGTGCCATAACTTATTTCACGGGTTCTGGATTTGTTTACATACGTTGTGGCTCTGTTTCACATTAAGTTCTCAGAACCTAATATGGGCCCTGCTCAAGAGGTAGTTCTAACGGGACTTCTGGGAACCCAGAATTCTTGTTCTTCTTATTCTTTTAACACATGCGTGTCTAAGAGATTTTGAAGTCAATTATCTTTGCTCAGGAGGCTCTCAGAAGGTTCCCCTTCCATGACTTTTCCTAAATAGCCAAATGATCTAGTTTTTCCCCCCCCATCTGAAACGTTTTCTAAATATGAAATTAGGCACCTTGATACCATCTCGGACGAAAATGTTCGTCTACATTGACCGCTCTCACCCTCTGTCCCCCAAGCAGGGCAGGTCTTCACACCTCAGACCGCCTGGAGATGTGTCATTGTTAATGCGATCATTTGGATCCATTGTGCGTGGATGTGTGTAAAGTGGTGTAGTGTTTCACTTGTGCCAACTCGAATGCAACTGAAAGAACAGTTTATCCCTTTGTGCAATTCTTCAGATGACAGCCAAATCAAATCTCATGCTTGTGTCCTGGTTGCGCACTGTGTTTAAAATAACACACATATAGGCTATCTCTGTCCGGCGTGTCCGCCTCTCTCACCTCAGCGCACGCCACACTGCACACTAAAACCCTAAGTGTTAATTCATAAATGTTTAACTCCGAACAGTGTAGGCTAAATTGTAACCGAAATGGACTGACAGCCCTCATATCTCTGTCTGTCTGTCTGTCGGCACCTCGGTGTGTAACCAAATGGACCATTTTGCCGTTGGATGTCGAACAAATAATTATCCAAGGAAAATTCGATGACGTGTACAAAAGCACTTCCGTATGTATGGCCTACTAGCGGTCTGTTTGTCGGGAGGACGTCACAAACATATATGATGACCTATGGATATATGGTCATTCTGCCTCAGAGCTGCACTGTTAATTTAAAACGGAACGTAAAAGATAGCATGCAGTTTTGTAATTAGTTATAAAACCAGGAGAAGACTACATTCAAAGTGGAACAAACCTGGATATTTTGTCAAGGACTTAAGGAGGATTGTATCAACAACATCAACATGATAAACACCACACTTTGACATCATTTTACAGACGCTCAGCTCGTCTGGTAAGATATTATTTATATGCTTTCTGTCTCTAACCAAATGAAGCGTTCCTGTGAGCTGTGAGTGGATTACATGTTGTGTAAGCAATGCTAATCGACATTTAATAGACAATGGTATCCCTGCTGCTATCCAGCTGTATGGGTGAGTAGGTGTTAGACCCCGAGGAAAGACAGTGGCCAATGAAATCGCAGGAAAAAAACTGTCAATTTGATCTCAAGTCCGTTTGTGTGGTAGGTCGGCTAAATGCCGTCATGCAAGTGTTAAAATGTGTCTAAAATGGCAAAAATGGCTGCTCCACAAGCTTTTTTAAATTATGTATTTTACTGTAACTCCCCCTTCAGGGATGGTTCTGGTTATAATGGAGACATAAACAGAAAAACATTACATAACTTAACAGGTTCTGGAAATGTTCAGGTTATGGAAGTTTCTGGATTGCCCTTCATACTGTAGTTAGTATGAAAAACAAAAAAGTAAAAGCCTGGAGATCGAGGCTACCCCTTCCCTAGCCCCTGTAATCAGTGTTGCCATGTCGGCTTACTATAAGCGACTTTGGGCTTCTTTTTCTGTAAAGTTGCTTGTACAAATTGGTTAGGCTTAATTGTTTCCAATTTTCTGTTTGTATTATTTAAACCAGTGGTTCTCAAATATTTTCATGAAAATGTTTTGTGCATTTGTGTTTTTGAAAATAGCCGAGCTTGTAGATCTGTTATTTTCAAATAGCCGATGCATATAGGTTTAAAGTGCTCATGTGGCCTAAGTTGCTTCTTTTGGGCTTGTTTTCCTAGACCTGGTTGCTTATTTCTCTCACAGAATATGGCAACACTGCCTGTAAAAATGAGTCCTCATTAACGTCGGCCGACAGTTTGTGCTGAACTAAATACCAACAGACTGCCTGTCTGTTGTAGTCTGAAGTAGTCTGTTTGATGGAGAGTCACCTTACAGTTACAGCAGCAACACAAGCCTTGCTTTGGCATTTTGGCCTGGACAGTTTGTAGGAGGGCTGTTGAGCAGCGCTCAGATTGGTTAATTGGGCTTAAAAAGGGAGAGTACGCGGCCCGGGGTGGATGTAGCGCTATTTAAATGACCTCCCTCCGGCTTATATCTCCTGCTCTCTCTCTCTCTCTCGCCTCCCTATCTCTCTTTATCATCCTCTCATTTTCATGTCTCCGCAGCCGGACAGCCATGCCATTTTTGGGTTGTCTGTCCGTCCCACCGGTGTGGACAAAGGAACTCAGGAATGCCTTGAGGGAATTCCGCGACATTTGGCACAAACGTCCCCTTGGACTGAAAGGATGACCTGGTTAGAAGTAGGTGGTCATGGGAAGGTCACTGTGATCTCACGAAATATGAGAATGGTGATTGTGAATTCCTTCACAATCACCATTCACTACATACACAGTATACTGTATGAGTCTAGACAGACACAGCAACCGGGTTGGTGGAGGCATACAACCGCGATGCAGTATTTCTAGTTTCTCTTCTCTCTTTTCCTTTCTAGTCATTGTCTCAACACACACACACACACACACACACACACACACACACACACACACACACACACACACACACACACACACACACACACACACAGAGGACGTATGCGCTGCAGCTATATTGGCATGAAATTGGACCTGGAAATTGGTCCTCACTGGAAAGGCTGCACGTATATATGGAACATAGCCTTAATTAGTATCATATGGTAACACCTTTCGAAGGAATATTTCACAGGTGTCACCACCAATGATAATTAAGATTGTGTTCTCTTCTGGTTGGCTCACTGGAAAGGCCCTGCTGCACATATGGAACAGAGCCTAATTAGTATCATAGGGTAACACCTTTTTGAAGGAAGTCACATGCAGTCCAATTTCATGGGCTGCAGCATAGGCCCTATTAAGAAACACACACTGATGGGCTTCTAGGAATTCCTCGATTCTCCTCTGCCTCCGGCTCTGTCTCTCCTGTTCCATTTGGGACTTGTCAGGTCTCTTCATTTACACCGGGATGGAGTGGACGTAAAAGTGACTGGTGATGTATATGTGCCCTGGCTGGCAGCCTCCTCTCCTGCGAGGAATGGCAGCTTGGTTTACTGCCGACCATTACGCCGAAGCACCGAGGCGGCCCTGCGCTCCCGCCCGTCGGCCAGGGTCACGCCACCCAATCAACCGCATCAAATGCACACGATTTATATTCGAGACCACACCGTAAAGAATGTCTCCAAGGCATCGAGTGCTGGAAATGGGCTTTGACTAAACAGTTAATTTACTCACTCTAATGAGTCGGAGGGAATAGATCCAAGAAATGGTGTATTTGTTAAAAGGCAGCGTATTCATAAATCAGTCTTGTCTAGTTCGTCTTTGGAATTGCGGTTGTTTTTATAGCTGCGGGGCGGACAGGACTGTGTTTGGGTTACTGAATCAACATGCTCTGTTCAAGTCCCGGTTGAATACTCATTGATGTGCTTCTCTGCCAAGGCCATGATGCCTCACTTTTTATTTATAATGTTTCACTCGCTGTTTGATGTTAACTCGGTAATGGGCTGCCTTGCTGATTTTAATTATTTGGTTGAATATTTTTGGATGTCCCCGTGTTCTCTTTTGGATCAAAGTAAAGTCTAATATTGTGATATGTCATCTCATTCTGAGTTTTAACACTACTGTAATAGATGGTTTATGATTGTCTTACAGTGCCCTCTAGGGGTGTGATGGTGTAAATGTAGGCCTAAGAAAGAAATGGCAATTGTTGTCCAATGTAGTCCATTAGACTTATGAATATATTGTAGGATGAATATACAATATACAACAATTTTCTTTATTATTCTGAGAAAAAAACTAATGTTTGTTTTTAGAGTAGACAAGGCGACATAGTACCAAACCTAATCGTTTTACCAGTTGCCAGCCAGATTATCAGCCTGACATTTCTACTTGTCCAGTTGTTAGTGGCCTGGTTTTTATTCTTATAGTAACAGCTATTGAAAATATATGATAACTGCCCCTTTGCAATGGATTGCCGGTTAGACAATACATTTAGGATTGCAAGGTGTTGTAGGGCAAGCAAGGAACTTACTCGTAAAACCAAAACAGACAGAATTACAACTTGTTTAAAATTAGTCTGTCTTTCTGGCATTCCTTACAATTTCATACAAGTACTAGGCCTAGTTGTTCCTCATGCAAAAGAGGTGGGCTTTGGTATGGATATTTTGTGGATACATTATAGCACTATATCCCAGACAGTGGGTCGGGACCCATCTTTGGGTTGCGGAGCAATTTGTATGGGTCTTGGGTAAAAATATCCCCTTTTTTCAATTTCCTACATCTTAAAAAAAAAGTATATTTTTCTAAAGAAAAGGGGGAAAAAAACGTTCATAAATTCAAAACAATTCCAACTTTTTCAAAAGTAATACAAATCTAATAATTTCCATAAATATATATATTTTTAATTGTAATAGTGAACATAGCCGATCTACAAGCTCACAACGCGGGTGAAGCGACGCATTGTGAGCTTGTAGACCTGCTATTTTCAGTAGTTTGGGTCCCGGGGTAGTTGCCTCCCACAACTTTCAAATGTTTCCGGTCATACAGTCAGGGACACGGAAGCTCTGATCATGATTACAATATAAAGCGGATGCCAAGCCTCCTCCCCACTTCCGTGTCGTCTTTACAGTCGCGCAAATTTATCCTAGTATGAATCAAAATCACCCTAAGCATATACTGTATAGATTGATGCTAAGCAGAAATGTAAATTAAAAAATAAAATGTGCCAGCTTCCTCTCTCGGATTTCGGGAGGTGTAGTTCCAGACTCTATATTCACCTGTTTCCTAGGCTGTGTGTTTTCCACTTCCTGTCGATTTGATCCAATGAAATCCAATGAAACTGGTCAGATGACCAATGATATCCAATGAAATCGACAGGAAGTGGAAAACACACAGCCTAGGAAACAGGTGAATAGCATTCGGAGATTGTGGAATAGTTGTCTGGCTACGCGAGACTAGGTCCCGGGCAAACGTCTAATTTGTTTCTATTTCGGGTCTTGAGTCTTGGGTCTTGAGCTAACAAGTTTGGGAACCACTGCATTATAGTGCACATGTCTTTCTAAATAAAGTGCTTCAATCAATCAAACACACTTGCCCACTTGCAATACCCTCACAGCCCACCAGTGGGCCCTGGCCCACAGGTTTGGAATGGCTGACATAGGGTTTCAGTGGTTAACCCAGGACAACAACAACCAAGGAGACAAAACAAGGACCCAGCATCTGTCCCATGACGTCCACGATGACACACTGCTGACCAGAACTGTCAACATTGTCACTTAAAAATATGGGACATGGGGCTTTTTTTAATGTAGCGGTTTCACCCAAGTTTTAAACTAGTCAAAATGTCAGTGTCCACCCACCCCGCAAAGGTTAACATGCATTTATGAAACGCAGTACCCTGCTTATTTTCCCAACACAAATGACTTGCATTAAGTTCATTGCAGGACAGTAAAATGAAACGGTAAAATTGAACCGCAACATCAGTCAGTTCGATTTTCAAAGGTTATATTAGATTAAAAAGAAAAAAGATAAAGTATAGTTCATTTCAGTGCCATAACAAAGTTGTCTCTGTTCCTCAAAGAGTTCAACATCAATGCAGTTCATAGTTCCTTCAATGAAAGGAACCAACCCTCATCTGCAGTTCACTGATAGCATGAACCCTGACTTCAATATTATACCTTGCTTGTTGTGAGTGACTATTGTGACTAGGGAAAGTCTGAACACAGGGCCTTCAACTTGTACTGCTTGTTGTGACTATTGAAAGAGTAAACAATTTGCCTTCAACAAGTGCTGAAACTCTTTCTAGCTAAACTCTTTCTAACTCGATATCTATCTCCTGTCTGCCGCCATCTGTAAGTTCTCATGCTTTGAATACCTTGCCCTAGTGCTTAAAGCTGAGCCATTGTATCACGTTTTTTTATTCAGGCACCCAATGTCAACATTTCTGGTGATATTATTGACTGCTCAGTGCTCATTATCACCAAGTATGACTGTCTCATTTCAGATAGAGATAGATAGATAGAGAACAGTTAAACAGTGCTTGACTTGAATTCATGAATGTACTTAAGTTTTTTTTGTTTTCTTTTTTAATGCAAAGCATTTTGTTTTCCTTTTGCTTCCTTTTAATGCATATGTCCTGTTCCGTCAGTGCTGTCTAGAGAACTGTGTCCATCTGTCTTCGTCTGGAGCTAATTGGCAAACTGCTGGACCGATCAGTGACAAAAGTCTTGTGCACACAGCCAGTAGATCACATTATGTACTCCTGCAAATTCACATGTTTTATACTTTTTTTTTAATATTTAACTTTTCCTCATTTTAATGCTGTCAAAGGGGCTCTGATCGGGCTGAAACCTTGCCCATATTTGGAGTCATACATCATATATAAATTATGTGACATCACAGATGACTGATGCACAGGGCAGGCTGGCCACATGAAGTCCAAGATCCACATTGGAACCGTGCATTCCCATGTGGATGCCGAGATCCACATGATTCCATTAGTTTTATACCTAATCTAAAGCACTTTGAGCTGCATGTTTTGTATAAAAGGTTCTATACAAATAAAGTTATTGATTTAAAAAAAAAAATATTCATGGGTACTAGGGAGGTTCTTGCCTATGAACAAGGTAGTCAAATCGATCAGCTTCTGATCAGGGCAGACACAAGTGCCCCAATATGAACAAAGAGCATCACAAAACAGACTTTTTAATGTGGACTAAATAATGTAAACATGCAATGCGTTCAGTTTTATGCTTGGCACTTAAAAAACCCGTTCCATCTGCAACAATTCCTTGTTTGTAAGTCTACTTTGACTCAAGTACTGGGGATTGAGTACTTTTGCCACCGCCGATTCATAATGAACATGTAATGTTTACCCTGATTTTCCTTTGTGTCCCATCGGCCTGTCAGGAGACTCCGGGGATGCTGTTCTCCGCCGGCAGCACTCTGGGCGTGGACCTACGCCGGGGCTACCGCCGTTTCTCCGGCAACCTGCAGCTTCCTCCGTTGTCGTGGCGGCAGATGGAGAGGGACAGGGAGAGAGGCAGGTCCGTCTCCCTCACCCCCGAAGAGGAGAGGGGGGCCCGAATCCGACCCACCAGCCTGCCCATCACCACCCTGCCTCGCATCGACATCACCCAGGCTGACCCCAACAGGTGAGAGTCACCGCTGTATACAGTACAGTAGGCTGCTCACAAATTAATGACTTGCCTGATCGCAATTATTTGAGGTAATCGCAGTTATTTCTTGCACAATCGTCAGAATCGTTTCCATTCATCTGTATGAATTCATCTGTTGAAAAAATTGCGGAAATAGCCGATCTACAAGCTCACAACTTGTTTGGCTAATATTACATTATTTATTATGATTAATGATACCTGTCATCGTTGAAGTAATTTCTTTGTAAAATCTGCCCCCCTTTTTTTTTTACAAAGCCTAAAAGGCAAACAGAAATGTAATTATTACCATTAAATTGTTAATTTAATGGTCATTTAATTACATTTAATGGTCAAGTAAAATGTCATGATCGTGACAGCCTTAGTCGCAGCAAACATCAGAGGTGATGACAGTGCTTCATGGTTGTTTGCTTTGGTCAGAATTTGGTCAGACTTTATTGAGAGGATAGCCCCTTGAGATGCAGCATCTACTGTATGCTTTGGGGTCAAATACTATGAATCTAATGTAGAAAATACAGAAGGAAACAAGACATGGCATGACAAAAGACACATGCTGTTATTCAGGATATAGTGCACGATTGTGCTAACACCTTCCTTGCTTCTATGTTTTTCCCGCACAATGAGTCATAGCACAGAGGGCCTCGCCATTTCGTTTCACATTCTTCAGCGACCAAAGTTCTCTGAAATGTCTTTCATTTAATCTTTTTCCTTGATCTGATATTTTCAATGTGCGACACCAGAGAGCAACTAAGTATAATTCAGGCTTAACTCACTCAACATAAAGCACTTGCCACTATTGAGCAAGGGAATTATATTGGCTGCTACCTGCAGACTTTTATCATCTTTTCTGACAAGCTCACTAACGCTGGTCTAAAACTAGCTCTATTTGCAATGGTCTGGAAGCATTCCTTCTGTTTAGTTATGACATTAAATGAAATGTCTACTGATGATATACAGTACATAAGTATTTGTTTATACTGAGCTTGGGTGTATGTTGGACTTCTTCCACTCCTGTCATCACAGCCTTGAGTATGGGAACTTTTGAGCTGTTCAAACACCAAAATGTACTGTATATACAGGAACATTTATTGTTTATGAGAATGCCAAAAATTAAATAGGTGCTGTTTCTTAACATGATTTGAATTTGAATCCAGCATTTGTTTTAAAATGATCTGTTGCCCTGTCTTTTGGTTTGTTTAGTTGGTGTATGTCAGTGGTTCTCAAAGTGGGGTCCAGAGACCCTCTGTGTTCCTTGAGCGTCTTCCAAATGGACCCTTACAGCCAAGTCTGCAACTCTGAGAGCGTACAAATGGAACCGAATGAACCGTTACGGGTTCCATTTGTACACTACCAGGGTTTACAGGGGTCATTGAAATTAAAAAGCTTGAGAACCACTGGTGTGTATTACTGGCGGTGACGCTTCACAGCTGTGTTGTGTTGAGTTTCTGACGATCATTGATTAGCCAACCCAGCTTGCGTCCGTGTTATTTTGTAATCTTTGGGGGGGTGACATCACATCCTCTCGGGGCTCGACTGAAACCAGACACTCGCCAATCACGGTCAAGCCAAGATCTGTGAGAATCCCACTCCGTCTGGTAGCTTTAAAAACCCTTGCCACAGCAGAGTGAATATCACTTTGGGAATGGAGAGATGTCAAAAATGTGTCAGCAAGTGATTGAGGGCAGTGATATTTAAACTTTAGAATAGTGTGTGACGCTGACTGTTGTGGAGGGAAGAAACCGACCGTTCGGTTTTCCACTCTTCCGACACTGGACTAGTGGACACGGGCAGCTTTCTAAGCAGGAGTAGTAGTGGAATGGAGTGCAGTGTTGTTGGAAGCATGGAGCTCATCCTAGACCAGGAGGAGCGCGGCGGTCGCATTGATCCCGTCAGTCATCATCACGGTCAGAGTGCAAAGAGTCTGACAGCTTCGCCTCTCAGCTCCCCCAGGTGCTTTCGCAGGCAGGCTGGCAATAAGGATCTGCGCCGTTACAGGCGCTTCACTGTAGCTCACACTTGGTAAGGATTTTAGATGGGGGGGGGGGCTATCTTGTGTGCCGCCTTACCCCTTATGCCTAAACTTTTTTGGCATTTTGTACTATTTTGAAAAACATTTTTAAATGGTAAATTGGCTATTTTAACAATTTTAAAATGTTTTTCAAAATAGTACAAAATGCTGTGTGTGTGTGTGTGTGTGTGTGTGTGTGTGTGTGTGTGTGTGTGTGTGTGTGTGTGTGTGTGTGTGTGTGTGTGTGTGTGTGTGTGTGTGTGTGTGTGTGTGTGTGTGTGTGTGTGTGTGTGTGTGTGTGAGAGTGATATGACAGAATCTGTGCAATACACAAGTCATTTTGGATTAGGTCTGCAACTATTGATTATCTTTTTAGAGATTATTCTATTGATTACTTTTCTGATTAATCAATGACTCATTGTACTTTGTCATAGAACAGCGTTGCATAAAAATAGCGTTGCAACACGTTGTGAGCCTGTAGATTGGCAAAAAAAAATGTTTGTTTTTATGTTTGATTATAATTCTTTATTTTTATTAAATCAAGTATTTTTAATAATCGATTAAATTGATACATTTGATTAAATGTTGTCATCTTTGATAATCATTTTGCAATGTTTTAACCACGCCATGTTGATTTTTGCCAAATTATTCATGTTTTAGTTTTAAATGTTCAGCTTAACTTTGCAACGGCATGACAAAGTCACTTATTTGCATACATGATTCAGCCTACTAAGTAATATTACATCAGAATAATTTAGAGGCCGAGTCAGAGTCATAAGTGAAATGTCACAGATAGACTGAAATGTAAAAAGGCTGTTAAGAGAATGAAATGAAAGGGCATGTGACATTTATGAGGTGCACAGTGCACACTCACTGAGCAGAATTCACTCTGCAAGAAATGACAGTATTCAACCTTGCTTGAACTGAAATAGAGGCTCAATAACGAAAACGTTTATCAGTAATAATTGTATCAGTAATAATTACAAAATACTCTGTAATGTATGTAAAAAATAAATACTTTTATTGTTTTAATTTCAAAATGATAAAATACTGCTGCCCAAACAAAAAAGAATGTTGCCATCCAATGTGGCTCTGGATCTGGTGTTGCAATGTGAAAAGTGTTATTGTTCAGATACAATCATTTCCTACATCTCCACCAGGGTCCCAATGTTTTTCTTTCTTTTCATTGTTTTCCCCCTGAAGATTTTGAATTTGTTGAAAAGCCCAGTGTGAGTATTTTTGTCAGGGAAATGTGATTATTGTGTAACACTTCATAGTATCATTATCTGCCATTTGAATAAACATTCAATGAGGCCCTTCACTTGACTGAATACACAGGATTCAGTACATTTAATTGAGTGCTGTACTTGCGATGCGAGACTGCGGTCTAGCCAACACCAACTCCGGACTTCTGAATCGCTGCCCTCCACACCCTCCTGTCTAGCATCAGGGTCTTGAGCTCTGCAGTGTTGTTAGCTCCGCTGTAGCGCCGCAGTGTTTCTACGTTGATGGTGAGCCTCTTTCCTTCCTTTTTTTGTGCCCTGTGTTGGCTCCCACAGAGTCTGTTTGCCTGCCACCAGTTCCGGGTGCCTGACGCAGTTCCCAACCCGTGGTTGGTCCCCGTAGAGGTCCACGTTTGTCTGATGTGGTCCGCCTCTGTGTCACCTAGTGCCATTTGTAGCATTCTTGTGTAGTCTAGACGCCATCCAGGGCCCATTCCTGCTGTGCTGTGAGCGTCCCTGTCTCGACCCCATACAGCAGTACTGAGAATGACTCCACTGTTGCCACAAACAGCCGCCTATTGAGGTTTTCTCCCATTTCAGATCACACACACTCTCCTCATCCTATGCAGGGCAAGTGACCGCCGATATTAAAAAAGAAAAGGGAATTTGTACTTTTGAATACTTAAAGGTAGGCTAAGTGATATTTTTCTTTCTTTGTTAAAAAGAAAAGTGACAACATTTAAGCCAATCAGGAGAGAGCATTGAAAATGCATTTTCTGTTAAATAAAGAGCTGGAGAGACCTGGGAGACTCCTTTTACTGCACAAACACTCTATAGCAATGAGTACTATCAGAATATATACCTATTTTAACAAAAGTAAATCACTTACCCTACCTTTTTAAGTTTTTTTTAAAGCATCCACTTTTGAATATTTATTTTCAGCAAGTTCTGCAGTACTTTAACTTGAGCACAAATTTGACAGAGCAACTTCCACTTGTAGCTGAGTAATATTTGACCAGGATTATCTATACTTGACTCAAGTACTGGGGGTTGAGTATTTGTCCACCACCGTGTGTATTCCCTGAAGCTTGTTGATTGGCGTACTGTGCTGTAGCTGTGTGGTTTTGGTGAAGAAAGAACAGCCAGTGTGTCTCCACCCTCCTCTACGCTGATCTGTTTCCACTCAGACAACAATGGATGTCTCTGGTTTCGCGTGGCCATTCAGACATCGCCCAGTCACACTCATCTAGTTAGCGCTGAGACTGGCTTGGACGTGCCAAAGGAAAACGAAACAAAACAACAACACTGACATCTGAACAGTCTGAACTTTCACTTTTCTACGGATTTCAGGATCTGTTTTGTATGATGATGGGCAGATTTTGAAATGTGGTCATTTCATAATTTTCCATGGTTGACTCGAGGCCACAACTGTTTACTTACAGTCTGTGGTCCCATGCCCCAGTCCCCTCTATCTACTGTATACTGTACCATATATAGTACCAGTTGTGTGAGCTTGTCGATCTGCTATTTTAGAAAGAATTTTGACAAATTCAAAATCAAAACAGTAACATGCCCAAGTCCCCTCTACCTACAGTATACTGTAGTTCCTCCTTTTGTCAAGCCTTCTATTTCCGACTCCTTTTCTAAGCCTCCTTTCATTTTTGTTTGTTCTTTTTAGGAACAGGGCAGGGGCATCATTTGGGGTCCCAGGGGATGGTGGAAATTGCCACTTTTTTTACGTTGTGCAACAAGTGTACAGTACAACTTCATTGCAAAGAGCAACTCCCAACACAAGCTTTGTAAAACAGTGAGAGGCAGTTTTTGCATAAGAGGAAGGGACTAGTCCCTCACTGTGCTTCTGCACTTACTTTCCTTTCACACCATACAGCACCCCACGTCCATTCAATTCAGCCCAATTTAGTCTGTTCATCTACTAAATAGGTTGTTAACATGTCACCGTGCAATCACAATGGACTGGAGGTTTCTTTCTTTGTGGCCATCTTTGGTACACGCACACACCACTCCCCTCTCTCCATGAGGCTTTGGAGCCGATATACAGTATAACAGCGTTTAGTTTTAATGCACCACACGTCTGGAACAAACTCGCACAAAACTGCAGCTCTGCTGCAACTCTGTCATTTTAAATCACAGCTGAAAAGCTTTCCGTTTGCCGCTGCCTTTCATTGAGATTTCTTTTATCATTCTTCTGCGCTGTAATACTTTTTCTTTTTTACTGAATTCAAATGTCATTTGTTCCCTTTGCTTAACGTTGAATTGCCTTGTTGTTTAAATGTGCTGTACAAATAATAAACTGCCTTTGGAGCAGATGCATGTGCGGCAGGCGATGGGCATGCTGTGGGAGAGAGGCCGACGTGACGTGATGGACAAACGTGCTGTTTAAGCTGAAATGCAAATTTCACACACTGTTTCTCAATGTCTGGTTCGGAGACCACCCATGGGTCCAAATGGACCCTTACTGACTGTAAATCTGAGAGTGTACAAATAGACCCTTATGGGTCAGTAACTTAACATCTACTGAAAGAGAGGTAAAATATCTGCACGCTGAGAAAACGTTTTATTACTACAAGGGCAACGTTTCGGCCTTATACTGTGGGTCTTATTGTGCAGATCGTACCTGTCCTAAATACAGGTATAAGATGGGCACATATTCTCCTCATTGAACAGTAACACCCACTGACATTTTTCATGAAATTGGGTTCCATAATCCAAGAGAGAGACAGAGACAGACAGACGGTGACAAATTGAGGGGGAGAGAGAGACAGAAAGAGAGAGAGATTAAGAGAGAGAAAGAGAGCGAGATTAAGAGAGAGAGAGAGAGAGAGATCGGCGGAGAGAGAAGCATTCAGATGAACGGAGAGCAAGGGAAACGAGTCCAGTCCCTGGAGTCCGGCCCTGGTCTGCCCTCTGTCCTGTGGTCATCAGCCTCAGCCTACGTCCAGACAGCATGTGGCCTTTTGCAGGACAGAGCAGCGTGTGTATGCGTGTAAGTCTGTGTGTAATGTGTAAGCGTGTGTATGTGCAAGCGTGTAAGTCTGTGTGCATGTGTGCACACAGCGGATAGAGCGGCCAGTGTTTAGTCATGGCCAGCGAGGAGAGAGGGAGCAGGCGAGTGGAATGGGAGAGGAGGAGAATGTTCAGGAAGTCCCATAGAGGCCGCTCGGCAGCGCACTTTGACTTCAGCGAGGAGGTGCTCGGCCACCTCTCTGCACCCAGGTGACGTTCGACTCCCGAGGACAGATGGTGTTGCTTGTAGGCGGGCTTCAACTGTCGATTGTTTTCTTAGTTGATTACTTTTAGTTTGATTAATTGACTAATCAAGAAGCTTGTTTTTTTTATATCATAAATCAATGAATCGATTAACCACTTAAGCGTTAATTTATATTTCGTCGTACAGCGATGTGGTGCAAAAATAGTGAAAATAGCAGATCTACAAGTTCACAATGCGGCGCATCGTGACGCGTTGTCACAATGCCTATAATGACATGACCCAAATCGCGATAGATTATTAATTGATACTTTTATTACATTATTGCTCATTGATTTTTTAAATAATCGATTACATGTATTCATTTGATGAACTGTGTGTTGCATCTATAGCTGCTTGTAGAGTCATACTGTACTTATTCATACTTCATCGTACAATGAAGTATGAATTAGCTCTGACTCGTGTGTGTGATTGATTGAGTACATCTTTACAAGATCAGGTTTTATTTTGACGGTGAATCAAGGCATCAACCTGTATGAATGAGGCATCACCAGGCATCACCGTTTTTTTGGGGTGTTTTTTACAAATTTTTTATCCCACGATTTTGTAACCCATTTTTTCACCCAGTGCCAATTGCCTATGTAATCCTGGGCGCTACTCTCCCTCTGCCAGCCTATGGAGAGCTCGAACTGAGCTCATGCCTCCTTCAATGCATGAGGAGCTCACAAGCCGCTTCTTGTCACCTGACAGCGGGGAGTTTCCCCGGTTGGACGTAGCGCGTGGAAGGAGCACGTTATTCCAACCAGTTCCTTTCCCCTCCAGCAGGCGCCCCGGCTGTTCAGGGGGAGGCAGTATAGAGACCAGGATTACTGGATGTTTTTTGTGAGGGTACCTACCCTAGGAGACAAGGGGAGAACATGCAAACTCCACACAGGCGTCATCAAAGTTTGAAATAGTTGCGTTTATTCGTCACTCTCCCGGCGTGTAAAGGCCTTTACAGTATGTGTGTATTTTCGAATAAGCATATCGTTGCTGTCGGGCAGAAACCTCTTATTTCCATATTTAAACTTTTCGTGTTTTTCTGTAAATTAATGCCCTACTTGATCCTACTACAGTGTCACACAAAAGTAGCAGATCCGCAAGCTTGAAACGCGGCACGAAAGCGCCGCGTTTTGAGCTTGTAGATCTTTCTTTTAATCCTAAAAAGTTTTGGTCATATGAAGTTTCGATATGCATCAAAATTGTTTTGTTTTGTTTGCACTGTATATTTAAAAGTAATAACTGAACGTCTATTTCTCTCTAAATCTATTTCAACTGCTCTATTTTGCAGATTAAGGATTTATAGCAAACCCAGGTTGTTAAATACTACTACGGCTTAATGCATGTGTCAGATTAAGGGATTTTAAATGCACCACCATGAGTATTTGCGTACGTCTATGATGACGCACACTGTGCTGGTATACCCTGGATGACATACGTGTGTGTGTGTGTGTGTGTGTGTGTGTGTGCGCGTGTGTGTGTTCTACACTACAGCGTCCACATTTCCCATCACTCTTCCCTGGCAGAGGTGTGGGGTCGTTGAGAGTATCTCGGTGGCATATCTGGTCGGACAATCCCAAGTATAACACAGATTATGGTGTGGAGGTGTGGTGGCTGAATGTGGGTCAAACGCTGACACGGTCTGACCGTGGTTCCATTAAGGATAGACGGTGAGCTTGTTGAGTGATTCCTGAGGACAGGCTCATCTCGTGTCAGTGCAGTTGGATTATGATATAATAATAATAATAATAATATTGGTCCCCACTCCTTGGGGTGTTTTTCGTCACTGTATATCTGCACATTAGAGATGCGCGGCTGGGCTTTTGCGTCACCCAAATCCGCACGTATACATTTATTATCCATCCGCCATCCACCCGCATTGATTATATCGTCCTATTTATAGATCCGCACCAACTGCACCGCACGGATGCACATGGGACTCTATATGGATATACGTACTTGTACAAACAATGTCACTCACCACTGTCGTCATCGCGATGTAGTGACTGTATACAATCCATATCCATGGTAACAACAAGTCCTCTGTCACTTTTCTTTTGTTTTAGAAAAAACTTGAACGTAGGCTGAAACTCCAATCAAAACGATCGTTTTGATTGTAAGCCCACTTGTTTCTATAATGGAAGAACAAGTTAAAATGTTAATAACTTTCCGTGGTTTCGTCGGCTCCGAGGACGCTATTGTTAACACATTTAGGATTTTTAAAACAGGGTACATCTAGTGCCAGCGCTTCTTACCGTGTACGCTGATCTGTTTAGAGCTGTAGATGCCACGACATGGACGCCGATGTAAACAAAGGGCGCGTGCGCGATGGTCGAGGGTCCCGACTTTCGACTGGAACAATAACATTTCTAACGCGATCCGCCATTGCAGAGTGATCGTGCGTCGAAAATGGCTCGTTTTCACCACTGTAAAAAGATATGGACCTTTTTCTCCAGATCTTTGGAGAGGACGGGAGGTACGTTTTTTGGACAGGATTCGAATCCGTCCATTCCATTTTACAATGTCCGAGGATCATTCCTAATTTGCTTTAGAGCGCCCCATGTGAAAAAAATAATAATAATAATAATAATTTTTAACACACGTAGATCTACGGTTATGGCACTCGACGGGTGTATTTGCAAAACTGTAGATCTCCGGTTTTGGCACTCAATGTGTTAAATGAGTTTGGGTTTGTTTCCAGTGGGAAGCGAACGCACAGATGTAAATCCCGCCCACTACATTTGATTGGGTAAAAGCACGGCCCGCTTCCTGATCTAAGGCACGCCCACTTGTAGGCCAACGTTGACACGTTCTGAACGGGTGGCTCCCGACAGATTCAGTAGCGCAGCTCTGAATCCGTTCTTGAGAGATTACTACTACACATACGTGAAATTTGTGCTCTGCGTTTACCCATATTATGATCACCAGGAGCAATTAGGGGTTAAGAGCCTTGCTCAGGGACACACTTCTGGCCTGGAATCGTACCTGGGACAACCAGGGGCTCTGGCTCCCCAGGCGGGCTCACTTACCACTCGGCTATAGCCGCTCTAAAGCTATGGTTGCTCTGCTAAATGCAGTGGTGGAATAAACATGATGTTCGTGGGTGGATCATGATAAGGCCCCAGCCTAATTTATACTTTTGTTTTTATGATGTGATAGCTTCTTCAGTTATTTCTGGCAAGCGAAGCGGTCTTCATCAATGATAAATTAGGCTTTATTAAAGGAGACATCCGGACATTTTAAGTGTTATCTTTGATGTGTCGCTAATCACTCACCATCATTGAAAGGGACGTTGAGTTATTTCAGAGAGTCCCGTGTCTTCATTTTTTCGACCCCCTCTGTTGGCATAATGGGAGCCCGTGTATGAGTGAAATTCGTCTATTATAACCGATGCAAAGTTATTTTTTTCTCTACTACTGCTCATTGTAGAGTCTCATGATACTCAAACATGCACTGAAAGTCCCCGACAAGCTAACGCTAATGCCGAACGAGCTAACGCTGGTTGCTTGTTTCTCTCCCTGGCAACACCGAGTTGCCAGGTTCTGGGAGAGAAACAAGCAACCAGCGTTAGCTCGTTCGGCATTATGCCAACGGAGGGGGTCGAAAAAATGACGACACGGGACTCTCTGAAATAACTCAACGTCCCTTTCAATGATGGTGAGTGATAAGCGACACATCAAAGATAACACTTAAAATGTCCGGATCTCTCCTTTAAGAGCAGGTACTACAGTAGGCCTACATCCGAGACGGAAACAAAATCTGTGGCTGTCTGTCTCTCTCACTCTTGAGCCCTCTCTCCCATTCAGTATCTCTCTGTCACACACACAATCTCACTCTCTCTCACTGTAAAATAAAAAATCAGAACCGCGAATGAATATTTCATTTAATTGAGGATTACTGGCATCACGTTGTCCTGGTTTGTGGGGCCGCTGATCCTTGGACCTCTGCCCTCTAAGCCCAGTCCCACCCATCTGACCTCCGCTTCCTGCCTGGTGATCTGGTTACATAAGTACCCATCCGGTCCGTCACCCCGTTTTTCATGGTGAAGAATGGACTGTGTCTGCCCGTACGTCTGTACGAGCGCTGGACAGACGGAAATGCAAATATCACATTTCACACTCATCCAGTATCGTCTCTATTTTCTCCACAGAGGTTTGGAGGGTTGATGAAACCTAGTTAGAAACTAAACTAACAAAACTACTGACATCAGACAGAGTACCATAACAGATCCCATGTCTGAGCTGATTTTGGAGTCATGGACAGTAGTTTCTTTGGTTCCCCTCCCCACCTCAAAGCACGTTCGTCAGATCAAACGCACAACTTTGTGTGTATGACATCCGTGTCTATGGACTTTGAACAACGGCATGGTCTAGGACCTAGACCTATGCACGTGGGGGGTGACCCCCCCCCCCCCACGCATAGGTGCATGCATAGGTATGCGCGTACACACACACACACACACACACACACACACACACACACACACACACACACACACACACACACACACACACACACACACACACACACACACACACACACACACACACACACACACACACACACACACACACACACACACACACATTTGCTCACTATTTATGGAGCTGACCTATGTTTTTGGAAGTACTTTTTTTTTTAAACAGACAAAGGTTGAGTGGTTGATGATCTGATTGGTATGATAATTGTGCAAGCCTGCATAGTATCGCCTAATATAGTTGATGAATGTTTTGTGTCTACAAAGAGACAGAATCGTCATGGTCATCATGGATTAAAGTTCTCTGTCGTTATGACTGATTTCAGTCATTTGGCTTCCTACAAGCTCACAACGTGTCACACTGCGACACGTTGTGAGCTTGTAGATAGCCTATTTTATGTTTTTAATTAAGGAGCATTTGAAATGGTCAAACTAGCAACATGTTCAATCTTCCAGAAAACCCCAATGATCTCGGATATTTCATAAAAAGCAATGGTTAAAACCTCTCAATCTGCAATTTCTTCAACTGGCTGGCTGTATATCAAAACATCATAATTTGACATATTGTGCTAATTGGTTATGAAACAGTGCTAGTCTGGGGGGCGCCTCCGTTCACGCTGTTTCACAAATCAATTTTTTTTTCTTCCAGTGGTGAGATTTTATTTCGCTTTAATCCATGTTTCATCATTACTCTCTCATCTCTTCTCTTCTCTCTTAGCTTTGAAATAGAAAATGGCGCGTCGGCGTGCGGCAGCCCTTCAGACCTCCAGGCATCATCTCCGGGTTCGGGCCTGGTTCTGCATCCCAACCTGGCCACACACGGCGGGCGGCGAGAGTCCTTCCTCTACCGCTCTGACAGCGACTATGAGCTGTCGCCCAGGTCCATGTCCCGCAACTCCTCCATCGTCAGTGAACTGTGAGTCTGCTGCCTCACAATCTGGGCACCCATTCTGTGAAAAAAAAGTTAGTTTTCCCCTCAATTTCTTTGCCTCTGGTGGCCCACCTGCTTTTTCGTGTAGAACAGGAACTCTCAGTTTGGCTGCCTCCCCTCTCTTACCCTCCCGGGTACTTTGTGTGTTTATTCCTACTTAATACAACATTACATGTTTAGGCCAGTGGGGCTGACAGAGATTAGTTGCCTCAAGCCTGAGTTATACTTGGGTTGTTGTGCATCACATTTGCGCATCGAAAATAGCCAATCTACAAGGTCATTAAATGATGCATAAATCTTCTCAAGCCCCTGCTGTGCTCATATTCAGATGGGCTTTTACTGTAGTTTCAAAGGTGCACATTTTATGTAAAGCAGTGTTTTATCTCTAGCAATAAAAGCAATAAAGCCTGCACACTTAGAACTAATTAATCGACAATAAAAAGGTGTATTAATGGAGTTTCAAGTGTGGCGGTTGTACTCTTTTACAGTCATTACTCATTCACTCTGGCACCTCACCTTGACGCACTTAAATATCACACTGTCACACTAGCTACATCTTTAAGCTATATCACTGTTTCTCAGTGGTCCCGGACCCACCAGGGGTCAAAATGGAACCTTAAGGGTCTGTAACTCTTGAGAGTGTACACATGTACACCATGTTTTCTCTTTGGGGACCCCAATCTATACTGTGCAATTCTCAGTGTTAATTTAACTCCGAGAGTGTACAATTGGAACAAAACAAAAAGGACCAGTAAGTGTCCATTTGGACCCCTTGGTGGTCCCCCGGACCCGACCCCCGGACCAGTGAACTATATCAAGTTATAAGCATCAAACAAACTAATCATTAGAAGGTTCACGGGTCCGAAAATACTAGACAATACCCGAGACACGGATCGGGTCCATGTTTTATTATAATCAGCTGGGTTTCAGATTCTATTACCTCAGGTCTGTTTATTATTATGTGTAATATACCCAAGTGAATCCGAGAAGACCTGTACTCGGGATGACTGATTCGGAGTGAATCGCCTAAAGTGCTGTGTAAAGGTCCTTACACTCCGGGGGCGAGTTTTTCATGCGAATAATACGTTTTTTTTAAAACCTTATAAAGTCAATGCAAGCTTCCACGGAGCGAAAAGGCGAAGCGAAAAAGCGTCTTATTTATTCGGAACGAGTCTGAATTTTGCATATATTCGCATAATCGCCGGTGTGTAATGACCTTTACACTGTTGATTTCGTAGACTAAAACTATGATGAAAAATGTTCGTCGACTTCCTTTTTTCACTCACGAAAACTAAATAAAAACAAATTCAAAAATTCAAAAAAACAATTTAATCTACAAGTAAAAACTAGACTAAAATGTTAGAGAGGGACTAGTGGAGAAGAGATCCAGTGGAACTAAGACAAGTCATTTTATGTTTGGTTGCTCTCGGGTGTTGCGCTCTGAAAATAGCAGATCTACAAGCTCACAACGCGTCGCGCTGCCACTTGAGTTGAGAGAGCAGATCAAAGGTGCTTGATCATGCATTCATTCTTCAGCGAGGTGAAAACATACGATTATCTCTCATTGCGGGCAACAAACTGCAATATTCCAAATGGAGTAGTTTATCACTGGCATCTGCTGGTAGAACAGCATTTTGCAATTGCAATTATTTTGTCAGATCTATATATTACCAGAATTTCATGGGTCCAATTAGGGTACGGGTCAGTCATTTAAAAAACATTTTTGGAACCATTCAGATCTCAGAGCAAATTTTCTGGGTCCATTTGGGTTCAGGTCCATAATGTTTGACCCGTGAAGACCCCTACTGATTTACTCTTTCTTGTTATTTCAGACATGGAGAACAAGACTTGATTGTGACTCCATTTGCGCAGGTAAGAGTCAGACCCCTTTTTGTTTCTGCCCTCATTCAACACCCATGTCATGATTAACAGTACATTAATTGTAATGGCTGATTCAGGTTATTCTGTTGTTTCCTTAAGGTCCTGGCAAGTCTCCGCACAGTCAGGAACAACTTCACCACATTGACCAATGTACAGTGCTCGTCGAATAAGTAAGTGATTCCACTGTGGAACCAGAAATGTAAAAATGGGTTTAATGCAAATAGAAAATGGGTTTAATGCTCGGGTGGCACAGTGGTAAAGTACCTGTTTTAATCTCTAGGACCCCAAATCTACACTGTAAAATCATCAGTGTTACAAACCATGTTGTACACTCTTGGAGTTACAGACCTGTAAGAGTTCATTTTGTTCTCAAGTATCAGTCATTTAGCTGGGGAGGTGACTCCCTGGAACCCCCCTCAAAGACCCCTGGGGGTCCCCGGACCCCCGCGGACGTCATCTCTGTTTATGTGGGATGACCCGACTGACTCGGAGTTATTATCTTGTCAAAAGTATGCATTTACGCAAATCCCCCCCCATAAAAGTCTAATTTTGAGAAACCCCTGTCCTTTGCTGCTGGGGTTTGACTGTGTCAACATGAATCACTTGGGGGCGCCAGTGGGCCACAGATGTTTCATACAGCAGCCTCTAGTTGACATGTTCAGAGAAAATAGTTCTCATGCAACTGAGACTTCAGAGAGTTTCAACATCTTAAGCTTCCCAAGAGTCCTGTGCTAGTTTTTTTTTTTACCACGGCTGGTTGCATTTGCAATGCTAAGACTCCTCAGACAGAGGAATTAAAGCAGTATTTTTACAGTACGCAACACCAGTTTGCTGAAATATTTTCATGATTTTGGGGAGAAGAGTTGAGTGGCATCACTGCAACTGTCGATTTATCTTCTTAGTAATCATTATATCCATTACTTTTTCGATTAATCAAATACTTTTTTTTGTATTTAAAAATATATATAATTCAACAAATTGATTAACCACTTGATGTCGTGCAAGAATAGTGAAAATAATCGATCTACAAGTTCACAACACTTTTTCTTTTTTACTTTTTGAAACTTTTTTTCTCCTCTAATGGCATGCCAAAATAGGGATCGATTATTAATGGATTATTTTATTAAATGATTGATTATCGAAAATGTTTTCATCGACTAGTTTGATGGCATGGTTCGATGGCGAAATCCACATTAACATTCAACAATGTTGAACGCCACTCGAGGCACGCACATTTCCTTTGTCAGCTGAAACTATGCCCTTTCGCTTGCATAGAATGGAAATGAACAGGAGGTGAATAATTAAATTGCACCATACCGTTGAAGTGCACCATAAACCAAGCCCTCCCAACAGTGACATATTCAATATAACCTCACAGAATAAGGTCACTTTGGGCTACAGTAGCGTCAGACATTGCACAGGAAAATCCTCAAGTGTTAATTTTTCTCTCGGAATGTAAAGATTGACCCATATGGTCCATTTTGGTCAATTTCGACACTGTTTAACACTGTTACTTGCAAGCTATTTATTATATGTGTCGAGGTGTTTGGCTTATACAAGAATCTTACTGATCTTTGGCTCTCCACTCGTAGGAGGTCTCCGGCTGCTCCGCCCCCTGTCAACAAAGTCTGTCTGTCAGGTGAGTCCTGCTACAGTGCAATGATGATGCTTATGATGATGTTACACACAAGATCAGTTGAAAAATAGTAGTAAGTAAGCGTTGGGAACATAACTCCTGTTTACTGTAGCGTGAGGCCACTTGATGTGCAAGTACATGCCCCCACCCCCAGCCATGATGTACAAGTACACCACACCAGTGATGGAAAAAGTACTCAAATGTTTTACTTAAGTAAAAGTATTACTGCAATGTAGAAGTACTCTGTTACAAGTAAAATTCCAGAATTCAAAATTTACTTGAGTAAAAGTACAAAGGTTTTGGTATCAAAATGTACTTTATGTACTACACCATGAATTAAAAAAATAATAATAATATTTAATATCATATTGTTTATGTCCCTCAAACGTTTTTCAAAAGGTTTGAGCTTAAATCAAGCCTCAGATATACTCACTGCTCTCTGGCTTATAAAGCACTTTCACCTGCAATACCACATTGTCCTGTTTGGCACGGGGCGCTATTGAGCCAGTTTGTATGCACGTTATCGCACCGGCTTCGAATGCTATCAATGCATTGAATGGGAGATTATCACGTTTTATCAGACCATTGAATGGACGAGTAGGCGATATACTGACCTACCTGCGATTTGTCAGACCATTCATTGGGCGTAATCAGGAGCTACTGACCTACTTGGAGGCGGAGCAGTCCCTACAACATAATTTACGATTCTGTGCCTATCGGTACATAACTCCAACGGCGCTGAGTAGGCTCAGGCGAACGTCACACCGTTCAGGACGGCAACTCGGTCGCTTTAGCTCCCTCGGTGGTCCTTCACGGGGTTCCAGTTTGCCTGAGACTGCGCGCCTCCGTCATGGTCCAAAACCAAAACCGAAACTGGACTATTTAAGTCATCTCCGTCGGTAGGTCAGTATGTCTTGATAACACCCAATGAATGGTCTGATAAATCGCGGGTAGGTCAGTATGTCACCTACTACGCCCATTCAATGGTCTAATAAAAGGTGATAATGTCCCATTCAATGCATTGATAGCATCCGAATGGGGTGGTTATCTCCTGGTTCTGTGTGGAAAAAGTAAAAAAAAAAAATAAGAAAAAAAGAAGAAAAAGTTAAAATTCATGGTGTAGTCCCTTTAAAGTACCAAAAGTACAAGTACTTAAATGTTTGAAAATAGCAGATCTACAAGCTCACAACACGTCGCGATGCGACGCATTGTGAGCTTGTAGATCGGCTATTTTCAAATAGCCTAGGTTTAAAATAGGGCTAATGTGGTTAATGTATGGTTTATAACGTAATAATTTATATCTGCAAAGTAACTAGTAACTAAAGTTTTCAAATTATTGTAGTGGAGTAAAAGTACAATATTTGGATCCGAGATTAGAAGTAGTAGAAGTAAAAGTTTTGGAAATTGGAAATACTCAAGTAAAGTACAAATACCTCAAAATTGTACTTAAGTAGAGTACTTAAGTAAATGTACTTAGTTTACATTATTTTTACTTACTTTCCACCACTGGGAAAACGTGTATAGACTCCTAGGGGACTCAAAATTCCCCTAGGAAAATTACACTTACATAGAAATAGCAGCTGACAGGCTTTCGGTACCTTTCAGTCACAACATACAGTCTTATAGCCGTTTCCTCCGACCCACCTCTCCGCCTTCCTCTGTTACTGCGTCTCTGTCTCAAACTACTGCTATGACACTTTGAAATGTCTTTCCATTGAGTTCACAAGGAGATGTTATGCACATTCCATTTTTGGCGCTGGTGCAGGACACAATAAGTTGCACCATCAAAAGAGGAAACAAGCTGCTCCAATACTTGCAAAAACACACAAACAACCTGTCCAAATGTTGGCTTATGTTTCTTGCTTATGTTGGAACTAACCGTTGTGTATTAAATAAAGGTCATTATAGCGATTAAACTGTAGATGTTTAACCGTTACAGATAGCTCACCATTCATTACCGTTATTCACACACACACACACACACACACACACACGCACACGCACACGCACACACACACACACAAATGTACTTCGAGTATATTTTGTACTTTTACTCAAGTAGAGTTTTGAATACATGCTTTTACTTGTAACAGAGTTCTTTTATATTGCAGTACTGCTGCTTTCACTTAAAAAAACTGAGTACTTCTCCCACCACTGCCCTTTGGAGATGTACATGTGCAACAACTCTGTAATCAGGTTTTAAGGTTGCCTCGCCCTCACCCTAACCCAGCCTCAACCTACTGTAACTGTGCAAGTTTGCAAACGAACGACTGTAACCTTGTGGTTATGGTTTGAGGAAACATACACACAGAGAAAACACACACGCACGCGCATGCTGACGTTATTATCTGTGAGATGGAAGGAAAAAGAGAGAAAGAGAGAGAGAGAGAGAGAGAGAGACCACAGAGAGTGAGAGAGGGAGTGAGAGACAGGCCAGATAAGAAAGACAGACTAGAGAGAAAGAGACAGCCCAGATATAGAGACAGACAGACAGACAGACAGACCAGAGAGAGAGTGACAGAGAGAGCGAGAGACACTCAGACAGACAGCCCAGATAGATGGAGAGAGAGACAGATGGACCAGATAGACAGACGGAAAGAGGGAGAGAGAGACACAGACAGGAGAGAGAGACTCAGACAGACAGACAGACCAGAGAGAGAAAGAGTGAGAGAGAGACTCAAGACAGCCTAGATAGAGAGAGAGACAGACAGACGAGAGAGAGAGACACAGACAGACAGACAAGATAGAGAAACAGACAGAGAGACCAGCTCTTTGGGTACAATTTTACACTCTCAGTGTTAATTAACACTCTAGTATTTAGCGTTTGTAGATTCAGGGGAGAGCAAGCGGGAGGAGGGGGGGGGGGGTGTTGTCGGTGAGATTTTGGTTCCTGTAGCGCAGGTTCCTGCAGGTCCATTGACGTCATGCTGGCCCACATACGGGCGCTCTCCGCTTCCTATCAGCACAGATGGGGCCGCTAGCAGCGTCCCCCGGCAGGAAAAAACACGCCAGACACAACATGACTGCGAAGGAGTCCCTCATTGTCCTTCCTCCTCCGCTCCCTCCCTCCCAAAACCTTGACCTTGCCGTCGGCTCCCATCGCGGAAAAAAAAAGAAAGATATCACAACGCTGCAAGTCTTGTACGCCACTGGTTCTGCTCAGCCTTTTCTTATGTCAAGGATCCCGCGATTTGATATGCATTGGGTCCACGGACCTCCGTTTGACATGTTTATCTCTGGGACCCAATGCAAGCACGCTGCATGCTTGAAGAAGGTTGTGGTGACCGGAACATCGCGCAGTGGGCGGGTGCTTTGTCTGTTTATCATAACTCTAGTGAGAGTGTACGCTCCTCTGAGTCACATACTGCACCTATAATGGTCCATTTGGTTCATAACTATCAATTTTGGTTCATAACTATCAATTATTTAGCTGGGGACCCCCTGGACCCCCTGCGTTCACCCCCTTATTCAGGTCTTGCCTCCTTTGATTTAATCCCTCTGAAGGCCTCATTCAGATGATACTGTACACAGCCCCAATTTATCCCCAAATTCTGGTTGCAGACAGAATTTACACCCAAAAATGCATAGGAAAACCGAGACAAATGCACCAATGACCATAGGGGGTGGTATCAAAAGCAGCTAATAAAGTAATCGGTTTATATCCCTATTTTAGGCATGTCATTATGGGTGGAAATCTCCCCAAAAATGCAAAAACTTTCATGATAATGAAAATAAGTGCAGCTTGTAAATCGCGTACTTTCACTCTTTATGCATGACACTGTTGTGTGTCAAAATATAAAATAGGGCTTAAGTGGTTAAAAGATTTGTTAATATATATTTAAAAAAAATATATATAAAAAAAGCAGCTTGATTATTTGATTAATCAAAGATTAAGGTTATCAGTAGAATAATCACTTCTAAAATATAGTATAAATCAATAGTTGCATCCCCCCCACCCTCAGAAGCAAATGTAAGCCTGCATAGAAGCGTGTCCACCTGCCACTAAACAACGACACCAGAGCCCATAACAATGAGTCAATGAACGTAGCGTAGGAAGGACGCTCTCAGCCCTCCCGCCGCCTCGTTGTCTTGTTTCTCAATACAATCATTCATTGGCAGGAAAAAGGAGAACAGATTTTTCCTGTTTTTCGCCGTCGCCTCGCCGTTTTTTTTTTTTGGATGAGGTAATAATATTCCCACTGTTAACGAGCCGCATCATGGTGGGAAGGAGGGTACCTGCGTGTTTCCGCACGGGAGCTCCGTTGTTGACAGCAGCAACGCTGAGCACCTCCATTAAAGGGATTAACGAGGGTGGAAAAAGAGACAACACACACACACACACACACACACACACACACACACACACACACACACACACACACACACACACACACACACACACACACACACACACATGTGCCGATTTTGTGAATGGCACACATTTTCTTTGCCATTCTTAACCCTTAAGCCTCTTCGTGGCCTGAAAATCATTATGTTTGTTGTGACGTCCGTCCACCCGACGTCCACCCACACAAGGCAATTTTTATATAGGATAGGATCAAACAACCATTTCTCTTGTGAGGACCAGGAAAGTTGTCCCAAGGCCCTCATTGGAAACAAGTCCGCAAGGACTTTTATGAACGGACCTGTTAGACAAAGTATTTTAAATGTAACTGTGCTGTTTTACATTTTTGCCTAATAAAATATTCAATCAATCAATCAAAAAGTCCTCACAGTGTCTATTTCTCAAATGTTACTGTATTGATTGATTGATTGAATACTTAACAGTTTGCAATTAGCACAGAGGTACGATTTACAATGATTGTTAAAAAGGATAACACAAAAAGCCCTAGGGTCTTGTTTCCATTGTGGTCCTGTAAATTTACAGTACATTGTGTGTTCTGTACTTGTAGGGAGACGTGGCCCTCACAATTATAGTAATAGACACGCACGCACGCGTGTGCGCGCGCACACACACATACACACACACACACACACACACACACACACACACACACACACACACACACACACACACACACAGTACAGGGTTCAAGAGAAATGTAGCAAGATTAAGAGAAGTTGACTGTGGCAAGGAACCACAGGGACAGTTTGTTGTCAGAAAGAAAAACGGACGTAGAAGAGAGAGAAATGGAATGGCAAAGTCGGTGTTGAACCTAATTTGTCCTTCTGTAAATGTTTACTTCTCGCCCTCACCAACCTGGAAAGGCTGGTCTCTGCAGTATGCTGACTGTATGAAAATCTTGCAAGCGTTCGTAGCCCACCCTTGTGAGCATTTTTGGAGCATGTTTATTTTATGATCAATTGATCGATTGTGTTCCGGCTTGGATCAATGGTACACAATAGTACACCTTAAGTTCATATTTACCTGTATCACAAGGAAAACTACATTTTCCAGGTTTTAAAGAAAAAATACCAGTACTTTATTTATTTATTTATTGATGTTATATTATCCTAGTGTTTTGCCAATTATTTTTTGCCTAGAGAGAAGGAACATGACCACTGCCAGTGTGTGTGGGGGAAAAAACATGAAAGAGAAGCAAAGGATAATCCTAAATCAGATCAGTTTGCAGTTGCGTCACTGTAGGCCAGTCTACGTTATTAGCCATATTGTTTGTCACACGTGAGTTTACTTTTAATGCTGCACGCTTCTCCTTGGCCCATTGCGCCCAAGTCTCATGAGCCAATGGAGCAACAAAAGCCACACTCACCCGCGGCCGAATTAGATTATGGGCTTTACTCTGAATTATACTTGATAAGTGGTATTTCTCAGGCAAATGGCTCGTTGTGACGTCTTTTGCCATCAGTGATCAGTGGAAAATCTGCGACGGCTATTTGCTGGCATGAGCTGAATGTAGTCACAGATGCTAAAGGGGAAGGTTGGGGGCAAGATGGGGCATGTTGGACTTAATCTACTTAGAAGCCGATAGCTATGTTTCACTACAGTCCTTTTGACCGGCGCACTGAACCATTAATGCTTACGTAGCGGTCCCTAATGCAGTGGTTCTGAAACGTTTTAATTTCAAGGACCCCCAGTTTGGAATGCATTATAGGCCACGGACCCCCATAACGTTGAGAGTGTGCCATTCACATCTGTCTTGCTTCTGAATCCATTGGTCCCCCATCCGAGAGTTCCCATCGGCATGTTTCTTCATGCTTATCTGTCTTTGTTGCACGTGCATGCCTAATTCTTCACAATGCACATCTGTTTGTGCAGCCCTGCGGGCCCATTCCCACGAAAGCCGGCGTAGAGGTGGAAAGCAACCAAGTACAGTTACTCAAGTACTTAAGGACAATTTTGCGGTACTATTACTTTACTTGACTATATTCATTTTTCAATACTTTATAGTTCTACTCCACTACATCTCAGAGACAAATATTTTTACTCCACTACCATTACCAAAAGCCTGAGTAGACCCAATTTTTTTTTAAGTGAAATATCCCAATTAAGACCTAGAACGGTGTCATTTTTAGATTTGAGCTAAAAAGCATTATTTTACACTTTGGGCTATTCAAAAATAGCAGATCTACAAGCTCATAGCGCGGCACCGAGTGCCGCGCTATGAGCTTGTAGATCTGCTATTTTTTTTAAATTGTGAAAATGTGTGCAAATCTTTGAATATATATATTTTTAAAGCGAACATTTTTAACTCAAATCTTTGCTTCTGGGGGTCCCTGGAACAAGATATTTTGATGGGGGTCCGCAGCCAAATACATATCATTTTGGGGGTCCTTGACATGAAAAAGATTGAGCACCACTGATATAGAAACATACGTTTTTCAGAATACTGTTGAGATTTAGGAGACATGTAGAATCGGCCTCAGGTCTCAATGGGTTAAGTAAAAAATAAAACATTTGAGCACTTCTTCCACCACAGAGAGTCGGTGTGCAACTCGAAACCACATGACTCGACTAAACACAATCTGAGCTGACTGCGCTCGACGACTACATTCTAACGTACACATTCTGAGAACCATGGGGACACACGCGTGAGTGTGTGCGTAAATGCTCGGGGTGTGGGGCCCCTCTCTTCAGTAAGCATTGCTCATCCACCTTTTGTCTCATTTTCGTCAGTGCGCGTCATCCAGAGCTACTGTAAATGAACCGTAATGTGAAACAGGTTTGTTCTGACATGGCGATGAGGCGGGGTGGAGTCTTGTGTGCTGATTATTATGCACTTCTGTGGTACTTCTTGATGAGCAATTGTATTTAGGGAAAAAGCCACAGGATGTGTCGCTGAAGTGTGGCTTGTTGTTTACGCACGCGCGTCACACGGTGGTTTTAGCATCGTCCTCTTTTTCTGAAATGTCCTTTTGCACACGTCTGTGTATATACACACCTTTGTGATTAGTGTGCATGTGTGTGTGTGTGTGTGTGTGCTTGTATTACTGGAGGGCCAAATCTCCCCACAAGTTTAGTTGAAATTGAGACATGGACATTTTGAGGACAGTTTTCCCGGTCCTCGAAAGATAAATGGGTTCTTATGGTTAAAACGCGTCTGTGGAATTATGCTTACAATTAGAAAAAAGATTCAGGCTAGCGTTAAAATGGCAGTCCAAAAATTGACGTCCTAAAATGTCCTCAAAATAAGTGTGTGTGTGTGTGTGTGTGTGTGTGTGTGTGTGTGTGTGTGTGTGTGTGTGTGTGTGTGTGTGTGTGTGTGTGTGTGTGTGTGTGTGTGTGCGCGTGTGTGCGCGCGCACACAGTGTAATATGGCACCCACTTGCAAGGCCTCAAGGACATAATGGCAGAGGGAGGAAAGCAGTGTTGTTTTTACCTGCATTAAGGAGGTTATGTTTTAGCCCCCCATCTGTTTGTTTCCTGGTCTGACTGTGACAAACATCCTGGATGAATGGCTGGAACTGCCTTGGAACATTCCATGCTCCCACAAGGAAGAAACAAAGAAAGAGTATAGATTTGTATTGATTTCCAGGCAAATGTGAACCTCACCAAGGAAGTGTATGTGGTCAAGTGGAGAGGTATGTGTGTGTTAGATAAGAACCTGTTCAGCCCTTTCTTTCTCCAGAAACGAGTCAGACATTTCTGGTTGACTGGGTGTTGACATTGGCCATGCTATTCCAGTCAAAGGAATACAGATACAGAATTTACATTATGTTAGTCACACCATGCTCCTGATAATTCACACTTACATCATGGCGTTACGCTGTGTGACTATTTGTAACCTCATCCTGTATCAAGTATCAACCCATGTCATAATGGGCAAACACTGACTGGTAATTGGCAAATTTACAAGCTCACAATTCAGTGCATTGTAGCATGGCTACTTTCGGTGAAGAGATTTGGCGTAGAGGAACAATGTAGGGGGCCTGGTAGCTGGGGGACTCCGGTCAACTAAGTATAATAGGATTTAAGTGGTTAAACTTCATGTCACGATGCAATGCGTTGTGAGCTTATAAATTAGCTATTTTCACTATTTTTGAATGTTTTTGAAGTTTTGGGAAATAATATAATGACATGCCAAAATTAGGCATAGATTATAATTCAATTATCTTAATATGATAAATTAACAATATTTTGTATTATCGATTGGTTTGATTAACTGTTGCACTTCTATTTTAGAGACACCATGACCTTTCCTAGTAACACCATTTAAACTTTCAAAAAAGCAAATAGATTTTTCCACCTTGGCAGATGTCTGCACTCTTCTGAGTGCATTCTTAATTTTGTTTTCCTTTTTGCGCGAATCTCTAAAAGTGTTTTGCTGCTAAGTAAATATGTGTGTTGTTCCAGCTACTCTTTTACTTCTAACTTGAATCATTCATTTGTCAAGTGTTTCTCCCCCAGTAAATTAGACCTAGGTCATAGAGGGGCTATGACCCTAGGTCTAATTTACTGTAATTGAGGAGAAACGGCACTTGTGCTTGAGTAAAACCTCTGGCATCAGCTTAGGTCGGACAGGGAGGGAAGATTTTTTTTAAATTATGAGTACTCCTAAGGATGACGGTTGGTCAGTCGATCTATCCGTCTGACATTTGGTCCACCATACAACATTTTTCTAACACCACCGGCTGGATTACCATGGAATTTGCTGTGCATCTTCATGGTCCCCGGAGGAGGAACCCTACTGATTTTCGTGAACCCTTGGCCTTTGCTCCAGCGCCACCCTTAGGTTAAAACATTTACATCATGCCAACTTTGCACACTAGGGCCGTCATTTATCAAACTTGCGCAGACCAAAAAATTGGTGTATGCTTGCAAACTCAAATCCCCCGTCAGGTCCCAGCTCGTGTACGGAAATGTTTTTCAGCATAGACATGCAAGGAGCATAGATCTGACAAGCATCTAAACATATGCAGCAGACACTTATTTGCTTATGTAACCCAACGTCTAATATCTAACATAACCCTATGTTTCCCTAACATAAATGGGTAGTGGCAATTACGGGGTTGACAGTTGACATGACAGGTTAGATGCTTAACCAGTCACCCATTTAAACAAAAGCCATTTGGATCTTGGCGATGGCAGATCTGGCTCTATTTCCTGCCAGAATTATTTCAGATTTTTGGCTGTAGACTGCCAGAGATTTTCCATTGAAAAAAAAAATTCTCAGGAGCCGAGATACAGATTTTTTAAGTTTTAAGTTAACAATGAAGTGGATAGGAGTTTAAATCTTTGATATATCATATCTCCTTGGTCTTTGGGTCTAAAAATAAGAAAAAAACGAGAAAAAAAAATAGAACGCAGATCTGCGTCTTTGGCAGCCAGGCGAGAAATTAAATAGAACGCAGATATGCGTCTTTGGCAGCCAATGTGTTAAGATACGAGAGGAGTTTCATTTTGCAAAACAGAAGCATAGGCACATGTCTTCAGAGCGCGCTGCAGCAGGGACGGAGTCATATCCTCGGTACTGGGTGAAATTAATATTTAAGACGAATGTTTTGGTACCTGGTAATCCCTCTGGCAAGTAGCAAACACTAGCAGAAGGGCAGGTTGTGCCAAAATACGCATGGGCCATGGTGCATTATCAGGCTTCAATGCTTGAATCAGGAGGGGGGACTCTACTGTACAAGCCACGCCAGGTAAAGTGTAGAATAAACATTATTCTGCCCTGTGAGGTTCCGCGCAATATTGAGATAATATTATTACATTATTAGCAGGGTGCTATTGCAGTGTTTCCCAAACAGTGGGTCGGGACCCATGTTTGGGTCCCGGACGAATTTTCATGGGTCGCGAGTAAATATCCTCTTTTTTTCGTGTACTACATTTAAAATGTATGTGTGTGTCTCTCTCTCTCTCTCTCTATAAACACACCTATATATCTCTATAAATATTTAAGAAGTTGTGAAAATGGCAGATCTACACTAGTTTAGGTCCCAGTCTCTTTTGGATCTTGAGCTATAAAGTTTGGGAACCATTTGGATGTTCTGATGCAGCCAGGGAGCCGTGGATATATTATACAAATAGGCCAATTTTATGTTTCACGTTTTCGTATATGGGTTCTTTTATTAAACGATCTATATCGATTAGTTTTTTACAATTGATTAAATCGATTATAGTTCAATTAACTGTCGAGCCCCTAAAATAAACAAAGAACGGATCTGGATTAAAGTGGTAGTATAGTGGAGAACTGGAGGATTTCAACAGGTTCGATATCTCTCCTTCCCTCCCTCCCTCATTCATTCTTAACTGCTCCAGCAGTCCCTTCCAGTCCTGGCCTCTTGTGTAGTTACTCAGCTCTCAGCTCCCTCTGCATCACCATCCGTCCCGGATGGTCTGTGTCGGGTTTTCCAGCCTCCCCGTCCAGAGGAGAGGATCCTGAGGGCTGGAAGCGTGCAGCCTGGTTAAGTATTTGAATTATGTTATTGACGTCAGCACAGCCATAAACCTGACTGCTGGCCCATCCCTCCTGCTGCCCTGTGCCAGCACGGCTCCATGGTGCATTGTGAAGGCCTGTCAAACAGGCCTCAGCTCTGTGTGTGCGTGTGTGCGTGTGTGCGTGTGTGCGTGTGTGCGTGTGTGTGTGTGTGTGTGTGTGTGTGTGTGTGTGTGTGTGTGTGTGTGTGTGTGTGTGTGTGTGTGTGTGTGTGTGTGTGTGTGTGTGTGTGTGTGTGTGTGTGTGTGTGTGTGTGTGTGTGTGTGTGTGTGTGTGTGCGTACTTGTGAGGGCAAAATGTCCCCACAAGTATAGTAGTGGAATGTGGGGGATTGTGTGACCATTCTCCTGGTCCTCACAAGAGAAATTGATGTTTCATGGTTAAAGCGGATTTTTTTGAGTTACAATGTGGAAAAGATTCAGGCTGGGGTCACGGTTAGAATTGGGTATTCAGAGGTTAGGTTTAGAAGTTGGAGTTATATGCCTGATTTATGCTTAGTTGTGCGCCGGTGTGACACAACGAAAATAGCCGATGTACAAGCTCACAACATCATTTTGTGCCTGTAGATTGGCTATTTTTGACTTTAGGGTTATGGCTAAAAATGGCTAAATAAATAAATGAATAAATGTCAATGTCCTCACAAGTACAGTAATACAAAAACGTGTGTGTTTGTGTGTGCGCACATGCACACACGCATTCATGTGTTTTTCGGCGGAACGGCTGTTGTTTTTGATAGATGAAGAGATTAAGCCGCACTTGTAAACCATGAAGAGACCCAATCAACAACAGTGCAGGTTGTTTAGGTTCGTGGGGAATGAATACAAAAGCAGTGACATTGTGGTGTGGGAGTATAGTGGGACCAGAAGGTCCCAACAACACACCACATGGTCCCCAAGAGCCAGCGTCCTCGCACTCCATATGCCACTACTGGCAACACCACCACCACAACAACAACAACAACTAGGGCTGGGCAATTAACCCACAATATATCCAAACCGATATTTAGAACCATTAATCGACTTTAACCCATTAAAGGACGACTTCACCCATTTTCAACCTATCTTCATATAATAGATCCTCACTAATGCTCCAGATAAAATTGTGTAATTTTTTCCTACTCATTCTGTCTCTCATCATCGTTAGGAAGGGTTTCAATTTTTAATTTTTAATTTGTATTAACGCAAGAACAATGGCTTCCATTATAGCATGCTAACTTTCCAGGAATAGAAAGCCTGTAGTTTCAATTAGCTTGTATTCCCCATCGATGATGTCACTGGTAGGCGGGTTTCTGAACTGTCCACAGCCTTCCTCTGAGACACCAATTATATGAAGACAGGTTGAAAATGTGTGAAGTCGTCCTTATAAGACCTGAGACCTGAGGCCGATTCTACTAAAAAGATTTTTTCAAAAATAGCTCAGAGCTTATACGTATAGCTTGTATGTCTGCTATTTTTTAATAGCCAATGCAAGAATCAAAAATGACACAGATGCTTTCACGGTTTTAATGGTTTAATGTTGCTCATGTGGGTTAATCGAATAATTGAGAAACTGTTTTTTGGTGGGGGGGGGGGGGGGTATAATTAAAAAAACAATTGAATATATTTTTTATAATCGACTAAATCGATTAGTCTGATTAAGTACCATGACCCTGGATTATACTTCATTGTACAATGGCGGTGTACAAGAAATATTGAAAATAGCACATCTACAAGCTCACAACGTGTCGTGAGCTTGTAGATCTGCTATTTTCACTATAAAAAGAAATCGTTTATTAATCATAATCGAGGCGAATCGAAGTATGAAATCATCGTGATATTGAAGCCCTAACAACAATAACAACATAAAACCTGAGCCACTCCATACAGGGATTATTTATTGTTAATGAGCTGTCAAATATACGACTCATAATTTTAAGACTTGTTTATGTACCGGGCGAGGAATGCGCGGCAAAAAAATAATAATGCTAATCTGCTTTTTGTTTCTGCGACAGTGAGGAAAATTGATCAGTGTTCTGATAGCAGGCTTTGTTTTTCTTCGGTGACATTTGGCTACAGGCCTATCGGTGGGAAGATCTGAGGTGTTTACAGTGGTTGAGTCTATAGCATGCAGAGGTGGGAGGTACAGTTACTCAAGTACTGAACTTGAGTAACCTACTTTTACTTGGCTTGAGTGTTTCCGTATACTTTCTACTTCTACTCCACTACATTTCAGAGGCAAATATTGTACTTTTCACTCCACTTCAAATACTGTATGCGTCAACTTTAGTTACTACTGCAGTAACTTTGCAGATTTGGATTATTATTGCAAAACGTACATTAACCACTTAATACCTATTTCGTACTTTGGCTGTTAGAGAATAGCCGATCTACAAGCTCACAAGGTGTCAAGTACTTCTTCCAGCACTGCTGTTCAGCTGCAGACACCTGGCTGCCCTCATGTCTCCTTATCTCCCTGAGTCATCAGACAAACAGACATTCATGTCCTCTCTCTGTTTCATGCTTTGTTTCACATTAGCTCTGTCTTATCTTTGTTTCTTGGTCTCGCTTTCATTCCCCCCCCCCTCTCTCTCTATATGTCCTGCTCTCTGTTTGTCTCTCTCTCCTTCGGTTCTCACTCCATTCTTTTTATTTCCTCTCTCTGTTTCTTTTGTATCTTTCTGTATCACTCAGCAGCCATGGCAGCTGACGTACGTGTGCATGTTTTGTGTGTGTGTGCGCGCGCTCGTGTGTGTTTTCAGGGTGAGAACTAGCGTGATTCATTGTTTTCCCCTCAAATTCCCCACAACCCTCCCGGATTCATACGTGGTGTTGCAGACTGCAGACAAATTGTAAACACCACCAAGCAGATGTGTGGTCAAGTGTGGAGGTGTGTGTCTGTGTGTGTGTTAGATAAGACAAACCTGTTCAATTCTTTCTTTCTCCAGACATGAGTCAGATATTTTCTGGTTGACTGCGTGTTGACATTACATTGATCATGTTCTTTCCTGTCAAAGGAATACAGATTAAATTGACTAATTATGTTAGTCACACCTACATCATGGTGTTAGGCTGTGTGACGTTCAGCGTATGGCTATTTGGATCCTCATCCTTCCTGTAACAACACGTCATAATAGGCAAACATTGACAAAATTGGCAAATGTATAAGCTCACAAGCTCTGCAAGCCCACACTGCAGCTCCATTGAAGATTGGCTACTTTCAGAGCAGTGATTTGGTGTAGAGGAAAAACGTAGGGGGCCTGGTATGGACCCCTGGGGGACTCCGGTCAACCAAGTATGATATGGAAGCTTTAACCACTTAAACCCTAAGATACTGAGATGCTCCTAACATGATGTACAGATCTAGCTCTGTGGTGCTTGGTGTCATGTACTGTATGAGGCTGACCTCATCTGCAAGACCTCTGCGCTGCTGAGCTTCAGGCAGGTCTGTCTGGCGGAGGGAGACTGCTTTAGGAAGAGGGTTGGAGCGGGTGAAAGCAGAGAAAGGGGTAGTGTGTGTGTGTGTGTGTGTGTGTGTGTGTGTGTGTGGGGTGGGTTGGGGGGTGCTCATTGGGTGATTGGTGTACTCGATGACTCTCACAGAGGCTGGTTTGTGGTGTTAGAGGAGAGAGAGCAAGAAGGGATGCAGGCTCGTTCTGTCCACACACACACACACACACACACACACACACATGCGCGTTTGTATTACTACTAGAGTTCGACGCCTACGTGCCACTGCCGATGTGACAGATATGTGCTGTGAGCTTGTATGTCTAGAAAATAGACACTTCACAGATTATAGAGAACTTTGAATTTTAAAAATCGATTGAGAATTGACCAAGCTGGATTATCTGGATTATAATGTTGGCTGCATTATGTGCTGTTGGCTCTTGGCTGCACACACAACACGTGCCACTTGAGCAGTTCTAGCCAATGACGACAAAACAAAAAACATCAGGGTTGTGGAAAAGCCGCAATTGTAATAGACGCATGTGAGCACAAAATAGCAGATCTACAAGCTCACGACGTGTCGCGCGACTCGCGCCGCGTCGTGTTGCAAGCTTGTACAGTAGATTGGATAGATTTTCCGGTGCGTTACACCGGCGCACAACTATGTATAAATCAGGCGTAACTCTATACCCCAACCCCTAAACCTAAACTCTAAACCCCAACCCCTAAACCTAAACTCTAAACCCCAACACCTAAACTCTAAACCCCAACCCCTAAACCCAAACTCTAAATGCCTGTTCTTTTCCTAACCGAAAGCCTACTGTAACTCCCCAAATATATTTTTTAACCATAAAACAACCATTTCTCTAGTATAGTGATACAAGTACACACACACACACACACACACACACACACACACACACACACACACACACACACACACACACACACACACACACACACACACACACACACACACACACACACACACACACACACACACACACACACACACACACACACACACACACACACACACACACACACACACACACTGAGAGCCTGTTGTCCTCTTTGCAGTCTCCAGCATATGGCCAAAGCATTAGTAGTGAGTAGAGGACCAGAAAAAAAAAACTCAGACGAAAAAAAAAAAAAAAAAAACGGGCCTGTTGTCTGGAAAAGTTCAGTGTGCGTTTGTGTGTCCTGGAGTGGGACTTTTCACACTGTGACAGTGCATCACGCCACCTTCGACTGATGACATTGTGAAATGTCTGCTGACCCATTTAGCACTGCATTTATGACCAACTAGAGGTGATGATGGATTTAACGGTTGTGTGTGTGTGTGTGTGTGTGTGTGTGTGTGTGTGTGTGTGTGTGTGTCATATCAGGACTCTACTATCCTGTTATGTTTAACTAAAGCTGTTACAGTTTAGTCTTTGACATTTATTGTCTTTGTTTTTCTTTGACACAAACAAATAGTTTCCACTTCGGTGGCATCATGTTGGCATCAGAAACCGTTTATTTTAGGCCTCTCCGTGTTAAACAATCACTCCTTGTTACTGTAGACAATTCCTGGCCTTGCCTTACCTTTTTAGTCTCTGAGGGCCTAGTGGGTCCCTGTTTCATCTTTAAAGAAACACTATTACATTATTGATGCTTGTCCCCAACGGGAAATTCTTGTGCTATGGACTATCAAACATACAATAGCCCAAAGAACACAACTACAAAAGAACACAACATGACTGTAACGTCTGTGTCAAACAATTCTATTCATGTGTTAGGACAGTGGTTCTCAACCTTTTCAGGCCGTGCCCCCTAAAATAATCATATTTGAACTGGGGACCCCCCCCCCCCCCACCCTGACAGGCAGAGTTGAGGCATTACATTTAGTTTGCCGATCTACAAGCTCAAAACGCCTCGCCACTTTTTGCCTCTTCCTTATTGTATTTGACAATTTGCCCAAAGTTTGACACGTTTTGTTCATTACTTTTGATGCAGTAATGGTCTTTTTTCTTTTCTTTACTTTTTTTTAAAAGGTATTTTTAAAGGTCTTAAAATGCCTTAAATTGTCACTTTACTGTCATCTGGGGACCCCCCCCCAAAATCATGTGGGGACCCACCTGGGGGTCTCACCCACAGGTTGAGAACCACTGTGTTAGGACACAGCTGTGCCCTAGAGCTAGTCTAATGTATATATACATTTTAAACGCATAACAAAAACATACATTAAACATTCCAGGACCTGCAAATCAATCATTAAAAACTAGATATAGTCAACACAAATGGCAAACCTAGATTCGAGAATAACATTAACCACTTGAACCCTAGCGTCCCTCTTCTGGGGGGCGAAGATTCGCCCAAAATAGCCGATCTGCGAGCTCGCAAAGTTGTGAGCTTGTAGATCAGCTATGTTCAGTGTTGGTGTAGAGGGGGGGAATGGAGGTAGCCTAGTGAGAAGTAGTAAGGTAGAAGTATAAAGTATCGAAAAATGAAGTATTAAATGTGCCTCTAAAATGAACTCAAGTACAGTACTCGAGTATATACTTAGTTACTTTCCACCTGTATAAACATCATGGGGTTAGGATGTACCACAGTAATTTGGCTGGCCATGTTCACAATTTAGTTCATCGCATTTTTATGACACACTGTTAAAGAGTAAAACCATGCTACAAAGCAGCATGTTAAAACACTCTCTACAAATGAGCAATAAAATAAGACCAATAATATCTCTCTCTACTCTAAATTGTCTCCGTTTCCTCATAAAATGAAGGCACTTGCAATCCCTTCTTATAAAAAGCTTCTGTGTTTGGATCCCAAGTCACTTTTAAGACATTCTCAAGTATTTGTACTGTTCCACAATTTCAGTGTAATCCAGTGGAAGCCACTGGTGTGGCTTTGACTGAGGGAGCACTAGAGTCAACTAAAATGTCCTTCATAGTATTCAGGTCAAGAAGATTAGTTTTACACCACAAAATCAACTCATCAGTCATCTTTCTATAGTAGGGGTGCAACAGTTAATCAAATTAATCAATTATAAAAATAAAATAAAAATAATACTTTTTTGGCCTTTGCTTTTTATTCTTTCAAATTTTGTTTTATTAAATAGCGACACGTGAGCTTGTAGTTCTGTAGGTGTATTCTTTGCAGTTATGGATCTGACCTTGGTAACTAACATCACTGGATTAAAGCATTTCAGAGACACAGAGAGACAGAAGACTGCTTCTCAGAGTGGGGGGTCCGGGGACCCGCAGCAAAATCGGAAAAATCGAAAAAGCTGTTTAACCAATTAAATCTTATTTTTTACTTTGGCCATTCGAAAATAGCCATAGGTCGGCTATTTTCAAAACATTGTGAAAAATTTTAAATGATTTTGAATGCTTTTAACAACACCAATCTTCTCTTATGGGAGTCTCTGGCACAAAACATTTTCAGATGGGGGTCCAGGGTCAAATACATTTCAGTCTGGACGGGGATCCTTGACATGAAAATGTTTGAGAGCCACTGCTCTTTAGACTAAGAACTGGAAGCGAATCGCTGTCGAGACGAAGCGGTCCACGCGATTGAGTCTTTGATGTTTTCTGACTGCCCTGCAAAAAGCCCTCTAATGTCTCTATAATATCCCCTTCGTAGGGAACCAGGGGCAGGATGTGGTCAATACCTTCTTGGCACAGTCTCCCCGTTCCTACGGCTCAGGGCGGCCGCACGTTGGTGTGTGTGTGTGCCTGCGTTCAACATCCCTCGCTGCCTTGCCTTGCTTTGATCTCATCCACCCCCACCCCCCCCCCTTCTTTTCCTTTTGCTCTGTGTCACTGACTTTTACATGGCTAAAATGCCAAGGGTGTCTGGGAGTCGTTTTGGGTTATGGGGGGATTAGACTTCTCAATTACATTCGAGAAGTCATATCGTGTAGAAAAGGGTTCTTGAAAACCTTTCAGCTTGGGACCCAAGATTAACCACTTAAGCCCTACAGTATATACTTTGTTGTATGACAGTGTTGCGCAAAAGTAGCAACATTAGCCAAAATAGCCGATCTACAAGCCCACAACTTGCTTGTAGATCTGCTATTTTAACTATTTTTTGGAAGAATTGTGCCCCTGTTTGATCATTTCTGCCCATAATGACAATGATGACAACCCAAAATAGGGAAGCCTGTTTGAAAGTGTTTAAGAGGTCAATTTCATCCGGGGGGGCTTGTGCACACGCAAGCCTTTTGTGCATTTTGTCACGTGAGGAATCTCTGTATATATATATTTAGGAGTCGCGGCACACTGCGGGTCGCCAGCCACCGTTTGAGAACCGCCGTGGCAGATAGATGGCGTGACAACCAACCATATATAGGTAATCCTGTATAATTACTCACCCTCCCTTTGGGGGTCACAAGAGTCACGGTCATCATTATTATACTGTGCGACTATACCTTTCATTAGCGGCGACCGCACGCCAACTGCGCGCTGCGTAGAATGCGATTCCACTGGAGCTCTTTGTTTTAAACAGCAGCGGTTCGTTGAGCCTTTTATGTCATCGCAGCGCTTTGATGTTCTTTGATCCACTATATTGACGTAAATTGGGAGGGGGGGCGGCGGTGCACGCGGGTCGTCCTGTTGTGCTAAGCATATGGGCTAAATCTCTTCCATGTGTGAAGCCCTCTATGAAGTAAAAAGTGTTTTCCATAGAAAAAGGAGCTGTGGAGGGAAAAGTAATGAAGTACATTTACCCAAATGCTGGTCTTTAAGCACATCTTTGAGGTTTTACTCACTACTGTTGTTGAAAACCTTTGTTACAAGTTACTTTAGATTATTATTACAAAACGTATATTAACCAATTAAACCCTGTTTTATGCTCTGTCTATTTGAAAATATGCTATTTTCAAAAGATTTGGACGCTTTTTGATCGCTTTTGGGGAAAAAGGTGTAAAATGTGTACTTTTACTTTAATCCATTAAGACCTGGAACGCATCTGTGTCACTTTAGATTTCTTTGGCTATTCAAAAATAGCAGATATACAAGCTCATAGCGCGGCACCGAGTGCCGCGCTATGAGCTTGTAGATCTGCTATTTTTGAAAATTCTTGAAAAAAAAATGTTTAGATTTCCTTCCAAAAACTGTTAGGATTTAGAAAACATTTTTAAGAATCGCCTCTGGCCTTAATAAAGTACTTTTTACTGAAAAGGAGGAAGGTGCTGTAGGGACGTTCAGATGCCTTCAATGTTCTCTCCCTCTCCCTGTTCTGTGCGAAATACCCTTCCAGGCTGAAATCTGGATGTGTCTGCATTATTATTATTATTATTTTTGTTTATTTTATCAACAAGATGCCTGACACAACGCAACATAACTCCTGCATGGAGACGGGGTTGTTTTGAGTCAAGTTGACCGTTTCTGATTTGTCTTGGACAGTGACTGACCCCCCCCCCCCCCCCCGCTCCTACTAAACAAACTCCTCTCCGTGTTTTGTGTAAGTTCAGGGCCAGGGAGGAAGTGCTTTGGTTTCTTTGGCACTGAGTCAAAACCCTGGTCTGGACTCCCCCCAATTCAGGGAGTCAAAGTTTGCCTCTCGTGTTGCTTGTGCAAACACAGCGTTTGCTGTTTGATACAGACTTTTTTTTCTCTCTCTCTCTCTCTCTCTCTCTCTCTCTCTCTCTCTCTCTCTTTCTCTGTCCAGAGGGGATGGGATGGCAGACAGCCGCTTGGGCCAACGTGGTGATGGTACCGGTGCAAGTTGCTGTTGCAACCAGTGGTGGAAGAAGTACTCACATTTAGTATCAATACCACTATGTAGAAATACTTGTTTTACAAGTAAAGGTCCGGTATTCAAAATGTATTTGAGTAAAAGTACAAAAGTATTGGCATGACAATATACTTAAGTACTATAAGTTAAAGCACAAATGTTGTTCCATTTCACAAGTTTTCAGATGTATAAAAAATCGTTTGAAAATTGCGACACGTTGTGAGCTTGTAGATCGGCTATTTTCAAATAGCCAAAGTATGGGCTATATACTGTAGGGCTGAAGTGGTTTAATGTACGTTTTACAAAGTAACTAGTAACTAAAGTTTTCAAATAATTGTACTGGAGTAAAAGTACAATATTTGCCCCTGAGATGTAGTGGAGTAGAAGTAAAAGTATTGAAAACTGGAAATACTCCAGTAAAGTAAAAATACCTAAAAAAAACAAAACAAGTAAATGTACTTGGTTACTTTCCACCACTGGTTGCAACTCTGTAAAGGAGAAATTCCCAAACGTTTTCAGCTCGAGACCCAAAACAGAAATCTGGTGTTAGGACACAAATGTAAAAAGAAAAAAAAACGTATTATGAATTAATAACTACCTAAGCCCTATTTCAATAGTGAAAATAGCCGATCTGGCAAGCTCTGCTATTTTCAGTATATATTTTTTTGAAATTGATGGAGTTTTCTTCATTTATTTTTTATTTTATTTCTGACTTTCTTTTGATAAATGTTAGATTTTTTTTTAGAAGTTCTTATTTGAAGGCGCACGGTGGCGCAGTCGGTAGCGCTGTCGCCTCACAGCTAGAAGGTCCTGGGTTCGATTCCCGCCGGGGACGCTGTGGGCACTGGGGGCGTGTCTTCTCCTCCACGTCATCAGCGCCCATACCCTAGGTGGGGTTGGCGAAAGGGCCTACTCTGTGTGGAGTTTGCATGTTCTCCCCGTGTCTCCTAGGGTAGTTAATACCCTCACAAAAACATGTAGTAATCCTGGTCACTATACCGCCTCCCCCATGACAGCCGGGGCGCCTGATGGAGGGGAAGGGAACTGGTTGGAATAACGTGTTCCTTCCACGCGCTACGTCCAACCAGGGAAACTCCCCCCTGTCAGGTGACAAGAAGGTCAGTTGGCTCTCATGCCTGAAGGAAGCATGAGCTCGGCCCTGGCCTCCCTACTGTGGGGTGACAGGTGTAATACTGGTGTAGGGCTGGTGTAGTGCCCAGGATCACTTAGGAAATTGGCACCGGGTGAAAAAAAATGGGTTACAAAAATCGCGGGATAAAAATTTAAAAAAGAAAAGAAGTTCTTATTTGAAAAAAATATGTAGTATAGTATACTGTATATTTTCTTTTTGAATTTTTTTTGAAATAATATTTAAGCATATTTTGTAGGAAACGAAAAATGTAGAAGGGATATTGACCAAAGATGCATCCAGACTCACTGTTCTGGAAGCACTGCAGTAAAGCAGTGCCTTGAAGTGGTCTAGGGGCCAGTTGCACCACCTCACACTAAATTCAAACTTAGCCTAGTTATAGCTTAATCCAGTCAATCTGGGGACGCATCTCTGTAATTTTAGATTTCTTTGGCTATTCAAAAATAGCAGATATACAAGCTCATAGCGCGGCACCGAGTGCCGCACTATGAGCTTGTATATCTGCTATTTTTTTTAAATCGTGAAAATGTGTGAAAATCTTTAAATATATATATTTAAATAATATATGACATGACTTTTGGAATCTGCTGTGGTTTGCCTTTGCGACACACGCGGTGTAAAGTAACCAAGTACATTTACTCAAGTACTGTACTAGTTTAGTTACTAGTTACTTTGTAGATTTTGATTATTATTATTACGAAACATACGTTAAACCACTTCAGCCTATGGGCTATTTGAAAATAGCCGATCTACAAGCTCACAGTGCTTCGCATCGCGACGCGTTGTGAGCTTGTAGATCTGTTATTTTCAAACATTTTTGTACTTTTACTTTTGGTACTTAAAGTGTATTTTGATGCCAATACTTTTGTACTTTTACTCACATAACATTTTGAACACAGGCCTTTTCACTTGTAACAGATTATTTTTATATTGTGGTATTGCTACTTTTACTGGAGTAAAATATCTGAGTACTTCTTCCACCCCTGTTTGAAGTCATTCTACACACGTTTCCCTGTGTCCCGGTTATATTGACACTCCTCCTCCCTTTCCCTTTGAAATAACCCTTTCAAGTCATATCTGTCTTTCTTTTTTTTGTTTAGTTTAGGGAAAATATTTACTCTCGAATCTCTCTCTTAACCACTTTCCGCCTGGCGGCCCTATTTTTGGGCAGGTCACTGTAGGCCAAAACTATCCAACATGGTGATTAATAGCAAATCTACAAGCTCACAACGCGTCACATCGCGACACATTGTGAGCTTGTAGGTCAGCCATTTTTTTTACTATTAATCGTACGGGAAAGTATATAGGGATTGATATACAGTGGTGTAAAGTAACTAACTAAGTGCATTTACTCAAGTACTGTACTTAAGTACACTTTTTAGGATTGTTTACTTTACTGGAGTATTTCAAGTAAATTTAGAATTCCGGAATTTCACTTGTAACAGAGTATTTCTACATTGCAGTATTGATACTTTTACTTAAGTAAAACATTTGAGTACTTTTTCCACCACTGATAATTGTATGCAGCTTATGCAACAGATTGACTGACACGTCTAGCCCCTAATAATTCAACCCCACCCCCATGCATTCCCCCCCCCCCCCTCCTCCTTCGTCCCACTATTTGTCTTCTGCTTTGGGGGTAAAAAACCTCATGTGAGAAGGGGTGCATGAGTTCGCCTGACTGGACTCCGCCTCTTCCAAAAGCCCCCTCAGGCAGTAGCGTGTGTGTGTATGTGTGTGTGTGTGTGTGGGACTATACTTGTGAGGGCCAAATGTCCCCACAAGCATAGTAGAATTATAGGACAGTTTTCCTGGTCTTCACAAGAGAAATGGCTGTTTTATGGTTAAAAATTGTTTTTTTTTGGGGCCAGGTTTACAATTAGGAAAAGTTTCGGGTTGCACACCGACAATGGCCGATCTACAAGCTCACAATGTGACGCAGCGCGACGCGTTGTGAGCTTGTAGATCAGCTATCTTCGGCTTTAGGGTTGGTGTTCAAAAATTGCAAAAGATTTCATAGAATCACTGTCCGAAAATGTTGATGTCCTCTCAAGTATAGTTATACGTGTGTGTGTGTGTGTGTGTGTGTGTGTGTGTTTGTGTGTGTGAGGAGAAGGGGGGTTAGTAGGGTCATTGACACAGCTACAGCAGGAGGCAGCAGACCGCCTAGTTCGCACGACAGGGTTAAGGCGGGAGAGAGGGAAGGAGAAAGAGAGAGAGAGAGAGAGAGAGAGTGGGAATGGGACAGAACGGGAGGGGGGCACACAGGGAGCACGGGAGCGAGGGAAAGAAGGGGATATTGACAAAAGAGAGACAGTGAAAAGAGACGAGAGGGAAACAAGCTGAGAAACAGGCCGAAACAGCATCGCAAGTTGTTTTCAAAGGTGGCGTGTGCGCGCTGCAGACCCCCCCGCGCTAACGCCATGAAAGAGCAGCTGTGTGGCGTGCACACCTCCTCCTCCTCGTGCTCCCTCTCTCCCCCCTGCTGCTCCTCGTCTACTACGGGACGTCCCGGTGGTGCGGGGCAGCCCTCCTCCTCCTCCTCCTCCTCCGTACGGACCGGACCCCCACAGCAGCAGCACCCCGCCGCCGCCGCCGCCGCCGTGCCGGGGGGCTCCGCCGTTGTGAACATGGACCCTCCTCTGGGACCCTCTGAGTACATGTCCGTGTGTCTGTTGGCAGATGAGTCGTACCAGAAGCTGGCGATGGAGACCATGGAGGAGCTGGACTGGTGTCTGGACCAGCTGGAGACCATCCAGACCTATCGCTCCGTCAGCGACATGGCCTCCACCAAGGTAAGGGGGGGACCTTTAGACCAGGGGTCTTCAACAGGGGGGTCCGGGACCCCCTAGGGGGTCCTCAGAGCTACTATAGGGGGTCCGCCAAATCTTTGTGTGATAGGATTTCGTTTTTTACATTAACCACTTGAACCCTAGAATTCCTTTTCTGAGGGGAACATTAGCCGAAAATAGCCGATCTACAAGCTCTCAACGCCTCGCGCTGCGAGGCGTTGAGAGCTTGTAGGTCGGCTATTTTTGGCAAAGAGGCTATGGGTGTAGAGGGAAAAAATGGCAGACTAAGTAAAAAAATTACTTTAATCTGAAACACAATTTTATGCAATATAGAGTAGGGGGTCCCTGCTTCATCTTTCTCTCAGCTAGGGGGTCCTTGGCCTGAAAACGTTGAAGACCCCTGCTTTAGACCTCTTATATGGCTTGTTTTGACGTGAACGGTGGTGGACAGTAGCAAAGTACCGTTACTTGAGTACTGTACTTACAGTAAGTGCATTGTTTTGATTATCTGTACTTTACTTTGTAATTGTGGATGCTTATGGCTTTCACTCCCCTACAAACTTTTAAAGACACATTTTATGCTTTTGACTTACTTACTACATTTCTACGATTTAACAACTTAATATTCAATGCATTGCTGTATTGAAATTTTCCAAAACAAGATTTTCCAGAAATCTTCAACAAATATCAATAGTGAAAATAGGCACCCATTTAAAAAATGAACCACCCTTAAAAAGAAAATGTACTTTGTAATGTGTACTTTTGAATACTTGAGTATTTTTAAAAGCAACTACTCCAGTACAATTTTGAGTGAGCGACTTGGAGTGGAGTAATATTTGAACAGGAGTAGCTACTGCATACTTTGACTGAAGTACTCGGGTTTAGTACTTTGTCCACCACTGGACGTGCAAGCATCTTCCGTACACAAGGCACCATAAAGCCATAGTCTGTGTCAGTGGAATGAGTCTGAAGTTCTCCTGGTTTGGGGTGAAGCTAAACCCTTCTGAAAGAAGTCTCTAATGTGCCTTAGTGTGAAATGAGTGGGGATGAGGTCAGTCTGTGTTATGTCTACCGTGGAAATGATGACCCTGAAAAGTTTTAAGCGCATCCTCCCATGCGGTTGATCCTACCATTCGTGGACCTTTCAGTCCAAACAAGGTGATTGCATTCATGTGTGTGTCGGTGTATCTTATCCACTTAAACCCTAAACCAGGGGTCTTCAACAGGGGGCCCAGGACCCATAGGGGGTCCTCAGAGCTACTACAGGGAGGCGGTCCAATCCTTTGTGTGATAGGATCTTTTTTTTTAATTTTTTTTACATTAATCACTTGAACCCTAGCATCCCTTTTCTGAGGAGAACTTTAGCCAAAAATAGCAGATCTACAAGCTCACAACGCCTCGTGCTGCGAGGCGTTGTGAGCTTGTAGATCAGCTATTTTCAGCAAAGAGGTGTAGAGGGGAAAAAAGAGCAGACCAAGTACAGAGTGAAAGGTCAAGTATTGACGGTTTAAGTGGTTAAATCATGAAAATACACATCAACGTGAATCCAACACAACACGTGATGATATTGTGTTGTCAAACAAGTCTATGAAATCTATGACAACATTGAATCTGCAAGACAATACGTATATAGTGGGGGTCCCTGCTTCATCTCTCTCTCAGCTAGGGTGTCCTTGGGTTGAAAAACGTTGCCCTATATACATAGTTAACTGGAGTTCCCTGGGGCTCTATTCGAGGTCTGCTATGGTATCTCTTTGCTGAAAATAGGAGATCTACAATATTGTAGACCTCCTATTTTCGCCAAATGTTTGCCCCAGAATAGGGAAGCTAGAGCAGTGGCTGTCAAATGTTTTCATGTCAAGGACCCCCAGATTCATATGTATTTTTGGCACATATTTTTGGCACAAATATTTTGTACCAGGGACCCTCATACAAGATTTGTGTTATTAAAATGTTTCAGAAATACTTAACTTTTTTTTAATCAAAATAGCCGAGGTATATGGGGTTAAAGTGGTTAAAGTAGTTAAACATTTTTTTATGCTAGCTAATTTGAACCCATTGGAACCCCCCACTGACCCCTGGTGGTCCCCGGACCCCACTTTGAGAACAAGCGTGCTATTTTTCATGTGGTTAACCGGTCTGCAAAAGCTTGTTTGTTTTCAGGGCCCTGCACAGCAACAATCATATTGTCTTAAGTTTAAGAAGCTTAAGACGCTGCTCTGCTGGCGTAAGGCTGCTATTTGAACAGGGATTGTCTGTGATGTGGCTGCTAGCTAGTTGATGGGAGACGCATCTGCAAAAGGCCACTGTTTGTTTGTTTTTCCTGCCCCTTTTGATGTCAGTTTGAGAGCTTGTGATGCAAGTTGATTGAAGTTGCAACCTCAGCTTTGCATATCGTTGCAAGTAGGCTTAGAAAGTAACCTTGTATCTCCATATTTATGTTTTTAATACATTTTTATAATTTTGTATTCTTCGTCGTATGACGTATGCAAAAGTAGCGAAAACAGCTGTGATGACATGCAATTCTAGCAATGAGGAGCACAGCGCCAAGTAATTAGCTGGTGCCTGGCAGCTCAACCAGTTAGTGCACTGGCCACGTGGTCTTTGTCAGTTGCGAGTTCAAATCTGACTCCTCCTCGCGTCATGTCTCACATGTCTCGCCTCTTTCTCTGTGCCCTCGGTAGGGATGTGGAACAGTTAATGGAGATAATCAACAATTTAATTAAATAACCGAGTAAAAATCGAATAAAACTAATAATATACTAATATACTCTCAGAGTTAAATTAACACTGAGGATTGTGCAGTGTAGACTGGGGTCTCGTCGTATCAAATGGAGGTCCGTGGCCTAATGCGTAGCAAACAGGGGGTCCTTGAAATTAAAAAAAAGGTTGAGATGAATCACTGAAAGAGCTACTGTACACCAATGTGAGCACTAAGCAGGAAGGACGGGACAAGAAGCAGGAACCTTTTGCGCGTGCAAGGATGCCATATGACTGAACGTCCTGCTGAATGCTTGATGCCAGGGGTCTTCAACGTTTTCAGGTCAAGGACCCCCTAGCTGAGAGAGAGATGAAGCAGGGACCCCCTCTATATTGTATAAAATTGTGTTGCAGATTACACAATTCTTGTTTTAACTTGGTCTGCTCTTTTTTCCCTCTACACCTATACCTCTACCTCTCTCACAACGCCTCGCGCTGCGAGGCGTTGTGAGCTTGTAGATCGGCTATTTTTGTCTAAAGTTCTCCTCAGAAAAGGGATGCTAGTGGTTAATGTAAAAAATATCATATCGCACAAAGATTTGGCGGCCCCCCCTGTAGTAACTCTGAGGACCCCCTAGGGGCCCCGGACCCCCTGTTGAAGACCCCTGCTTTATGCTGTTTGCCTTATAGTGACAGCCAACCTCCTTGCCCTGGCTGTGTCTACAATATCCTCTACCACACTGATTGATAAGCATGATTAGGTCACAGACCCCCCATTTGATAGCCTTCCTCAGTATTTATTTAACTCTGAGAGTGTAGAAACGTGTGCACACTCTGTGTTACAGACCCCTAAAGATACATTTGGTTCCTAACTATCAATCGTTCAGCTTAGGGACCCCATGGAAACCCCTCAAAGGACCCCTGCGGGACCTCTGACCCCACGTTGAGAGAGCCAGTGCTTTATCCACTGAGGTACTACATAAGAACACACGACCGCCGCTGGACTGCTGTACAAACACAACACACATTGTAATGTCATATACGGTATCCACTTGAAAATTTCGCGTTCGCGGCCCACCCAACTGACCACTCAACACAGCAGCAAGTAAAGAGTCATCATTTAGCAGCAGATATCAAGTACAGTATGTATGAAATTAGTAGTTTTGATTGATTGATTGAAAATTGTATTTGGCAAAAGAATGTAAAACAACACAGTTACATTTATAATACTTTTGTCTAAAAGGTCCGACCAAAAAAGTCCTTGCGGACTTGTTTCCGTTGGGGTCCTTGAATTAATTTCATAGACATGTATAGTAGCAACCAAACAGTTCAAAAATCAACATAACAATACAGAGAAAAAAATACCTCTATGTACAAAAAAAAGCATGAAAAATAAAAAATATATACAAAAAAAGGGGAGGGAGGGGGGGGGGGTCGTGATGGAGTGTATTCACACACAGTCATACTGTGTGTACAGTACACCCTGTATGTACAGGTAGTGGGCAGTCGAGCAGTTGGAAAACACATGGAAATGAAGAGACTTGAATTAGCATGGTGATGACTGTAGCAGCCTGTGCATGACTCTACAATAGGCCTTTGTTCCAGGGCTGTCCCCAGTGCTCAGTGTATGCAAAATATAGATTGCCTTTTCACCACTCTGACGCACTTTGCAAAGTAACAGGCCCCTCCTGTGGTAGCGCGTCCGAGCCGCCCGCCACCAGTGTTTTATAGGCCTACAGTAAGACGCAGCTGGGGTGGGCTTTGCATAGAGCACCGCAGACTTCTTGTTATCTTTTTGAATATCGTCACCGCCCCGCATTCCTGGGAATGCAATGCGATGTCGGGTTCCTCCGACTCGGGGTTATCCATGTTTCACACTGCATCTGATGCAGAGCACGTGACATGAAACCGCTTTATGTCAGGGGTGTCCAAACGTTTTGTATAGGTGGGTCGTATTTGAAAATATGAAAATGGCTTATTAGGACCGACAGCATCTCCTATCCATATTGTACAGTACCTTTGGACTTTAACAAAGTCACATACAAATGCATTTTACATAGTACTGTATATTGTGGTCCTAGAGCTAAACGTTTTGATCAAATGTGGGTCTGTGGCCGAATGCATATCAAACTGGATGTCCTTGAAATAAAAAATGTTGAGAATCAGTGTGTGTGTGTGTGTGTGTGTGTGACGTGAATGGTGGTACTGTCAGTGTGTTTGCGCGGCATAACTGGGTTTCTATTTCTCCAGTGACATCATTACATAAAGGTCATGAGGTTTTAGCTTTGGCCACTTTGGCCTCCACCCTTGTGGTTTAAAGACAAAAGTTTAATTTATACTTATGACGGTGTCAAAAGAAACAGATCTGCAAACAAAGTAGAGTTTGGGTTAATTTTGTGAAAGTTAAATGCCTGTGTTCATGTTAAATTACCATTGACAGAAGTTCTCTATCACGATGGTTCTCAAACAAGGACCCCCAAATGTATATCTTATTTGGCCACAGACCCCCATCTGACAATAATTTGTGCCGGGGACTATTTAAGAGAAGGTTTGTGTTGTTGAAAAGGTTTATTACGTTTTTTCAAAATCTTTCAAGATTCAAAAAAATGCTTCAAAAATAGCCGATCTCCGCCTGATCCGTTTTCATGCCATGGCAACTTTGTTACGCACCACATGCACTGAAGATGGCTGATATACGAGCTCACAACGCCTCGCACTGCAACACATTGTGAGCTTGTAGTTCAGCTATTTTAGTAAATCGGGCATACTGCAAACTCCACTCAATCCGATGGAGCTATTTGTTCAGCACTCCACTACTTGCTTTCCACAGCTCAACTTAATTGAAGTGTAGCCTATTCTTTATCAAGATACTGTAGCTTGCAAATACATTTTCCTTAACCTGGTCGTGGTATGTTAAATACACAGAAACATCTTATGTGGTTAATCAGACTAATCCATTTAGTTGATTATAAAAAATATATATTGTTTAGGAAATACAAAGAATCATCTTGATTATTTTATTAAACTACATGAGCAAGATTAAGTCGGTTATTGGTTCTAAATGTCAGTTTTGATATATTTTTGGTTAATTGCCCAGCCCTAGTAGCAGGAATATTATATTTGTATTATCAGAATCCACTTTGTTTGCCTTCATACAGTGAGGTTGAGTGGAATTATTACTTCTGGTTCCTCGCTCACAGAGTTCCTCGCTCACAGAGCATAGAAGTAACGGAAAAAGATGAGGGGCAATATTTTGGACTTATACCATGTCCAGGTACAGTATAGCCCAGGGTTCTATTAAAAGTTTAGCATGACTTCAACTGCATTATATGGCAAACACACATGGAGGGCGAGAAACTATGGCAGCATCACAATGTAAACATCCAGGGTGGCGTTTGTCCACTTCCTCCAGCAGTCTACACACACAGTGGCAGAGCGGTGGCGCGTGTGGTTTGAGGGAGGAGGGAGAGGAAAGGAGGGGGGGGAGAAAAGGACGAGAGGAGAGGAGAGGAAACGAACGGAGGAGAGGAGGGGAGAGAAAGGGACGCAGGAGAGGAAGGGAGAGGAGAGAAAGGGACAGGAGGAGACGAAGGAGAGGAGAGAAGAGCAGAGGAGTGGGGGGTGGAGGGGAAAGGAGGAGAGAGGAGGAAGGGAGGAGAGGGAGTTGGTAGGACCGAGGAGTCGGACCGTGACGGGTGACCGTGACCATGACAGCAAGCTTCCTGTCTCTTTCTTTCCTGTGCCCTCAGCAGGCAACACCCCCTTCTCCTCCCCACTCCCCCCCCCCCCCCCGTCGCCAGACGACAATAGCCAGAGAGCCAGTCAGGGTCCCGGCGTCCAGGTTGAGCAGCTTTTTACAGGCAATGACGTCACTGGGACTCTGGAAGACAATGAGCCGGCGGCCCCCCCGACACTCACGGCGGTCCCAGTCGCATGCTCCCGGCCCGACCGCAGGGCCACACTGTTGGCCATGAATCACTTTGTCCTTCATTGTGGATGACCCGGGCGGCGCTGCTGCCACTTATTGGCGTGGGCGACCTCGTACCCTGTGCTGCTCGGTAATAAGGGCTGAGAGAGTGGGACGCCAAGAGATTAAGATGTCCCAAATTAAATTGGGCAAATGCCCTTTGACTGTTGTGTGTGCAGTCGCACAGGCAGAACGGGGAAAAGGAGAACTTATTGACCCAGTTTCTACCCGTCGCTATTTTAGAAACATTTTTAAAGTGAAAGAGATTAAAGGGATAGTTCACCCAAAAAATTACTTATTTTACTATCAATTACACACCCCGTGAAGCCTTGAATTCATGGAGATTTTTTTGTTTTTGTCGCATTCCTGAGCCAATAATTTGATGACCGGCGGAGACTCAATGGAGACTCCGCCGGTCATCATATTATTCAAGGCTCCATGGGGTGTGTAATTGATAGGAAAAAAAGTCATTTTGGGGGTGAACTATCCCTTTAAGTCTGTGGGTTTTATTAATATAGAATAAATATTGAAATGTATTAACAAGACCTTGTCACTATATAATAACTGCGTTGGATCCATTGGACCACAGGTTCCTTTTTTATCCATTTCCTGAAAAGTAACACTTTTGGAAATAGGTTTTCCGCCCGACGACAGCGACGATAACCACCAGTCATGCTTCCAATATTGCACCACCCAATGGTTTGCTCATCTAACGGGTGGGTGCTGAGTGTTGCCTCGAGGTAACACAACTCCAGTCCCCCCGTCACCCCCCCCCCCCCCCCAACCCAAAAAGCTAATGAGCACCATTACTGTTCATGCGTGGAGAGAGGATGTAATAGAAGAAGGTTGTCCATGCAGTGTGACCAAAACGTTGAGGGCGACTCCACTTTCATTTTCCAAGGGCGCAGGTGTATCCGGTTGTGTGTGTGTTGTGTGTGTGTACTTGTATTACTACACTTGTGAGGACCAAATCGCCACACAAGTATAGTAGAAATTGAGAAATGGACATTGTGAGTACCGTTAAAAATGATTTGGGGAGTTTTGGGAGGATTACAAATTTATGAAAAGATTCAGGTTAGGGATAGGATTAGGCATTTAGAGGTTTGGTTTAGGTGTTGGGGTTAGAGTCTTCCCTATTTTATGCATAGTTGTGTGGCGATATCACACACACACACAAAAATAGCCGATCTACAAGCTCAGATCGGTGAGCTTGAGCTTGTAGATCTGCAATTATTTGGCTATTGTGCACGATTTTTTTGTGCCATCCTAAAATGTCCTCACAAGTATAGAAATACAAACCTGTGTGTGTGTGTGTGTGAGGGACCACACACCCCGCTGACCGCCCGGGCACCGGTCGCCATGACCTCAGTAGAAGCTACGCTGCTATCCATGCCCCCTCACTATCATTAGCGTTAGCCACACTTCCACTCTGACGTTGGCGACGGCCTTGCACAAACACTGCCATCTGAATCCAGTTAGTGGAAGCAGCCCCTCTTTTTTTTTCCTCCTTTTTTTTTTTTTTTTTTTTGCGGGCTAGCGTGCGAAGCGGGGCGCCGGGGCGAGCGGCGCGCAAAAAAGCAAAGCGAGCGTAGGAAACTTTAACTCACGTGTGGTCACTAGCGACTTTGAAGCGCCCCACCGTCTTCTGGGGGGGAAAAAATGACGGAATTATTGAAACAGATGTAGCGGTGGGTCAGTAGCTTCGGCGAGGGGGTAATGGACGTTAAATTATAGCTGCGGTGGTGATTATGTTTGATTGAAGGGGTGGTGAGGAGACGGGACACGCTGCAGCGGTGATTAAAGATGTCTAATTGTGAATAGAAACGTGATGCGGATTTACAAACCATCATTCACCATATGGAAAGTAAGCCAAAAGGAAGAGGGAGAGATATTAATCTAGTGTTCATCGCAGGATTTTGTCCTCTTTCTTTTTTTGCATACCTTAGCTCAGTGGTTCTCAAAGTGGGGTCCGGGCACCTCCAGGGGGTCCCCATCAAAACTAGTTAATATAGCATCAAAATCAGTTTAAAATAGCCGATCTACAAGCTCACAACGAGCTTGTATACCTGCAACAACAAAAAAATTATCGTGAAAAAAAATGCACGAAATTTGAATATATTTTAAAGCACTTTAACAAAAATCTTGTAGGGGGTCCCTGCCCTGGCACAAAATATTTTCAGATGGGGGGGGGGGGTCTGTGTCCATATACATATTGTTTTGGTGGTCCTTGAGATGAAAAGGTTTGAGAACCACTGCCTTAGCTGAACTCCTGTCTATGAAACCTGTATTTGTGGTGTGAGAACTGGTAGTAAGGCTCTAGTGGCTCTAGTGCATGACTTCCAGAAATGTTGACAGTGTAAATAGTCAGATCTGGGCCACAGGTGGTTGACATTGGCTCACTCCGGGCTCTGTCAACTTAAACAATTTCAACTTTCGAATGCACCGACTGAACTCTGCTGCCATCAGGCCCCGTTTCGATCTCTCCCTCGTTCTCTCTCTTTCTCTCATCCCAGTGACTGTATGGGGCAGCCCCCAACAAAAAGATGAGTTAGTTATGAGACACCTCCCCGTCATCTTCAACTTGTCACCTTTTAGATCTGCCGCAATGTGGGGCTTTACCGATTGGCACACTCTCAGGTAGGGCTCGGCGATAATGACTGACTTTTGTCTCAGACTTTTTCGATTATTAACCCATTAAGACTGGGAACGCATCTGTCATTTTAATTCAAAGATTTTCACACATTTTCCAAGATTTAAAAAAAAATAGCAGATCTACAAGCTCATAGCGCGGCACTCGGTGCCGTGCTATGAGCTTGTATATCTGCTATTTTTGAATAGCCAGAGAAATCTAAAATGACACAGATGCGTTCCCGTATTGACTGGGTTAAAATAATAAGTGAAAATAGGAGATCTACAAGCATACAATGCCTCAAAAAAAATCAGCTTCTCGGTTATTCGATGAACCTACAGTACGTGGGCGAGATTAAGTTGGTTGTTGGCTCTAAATGCCGGTTTCGGTATATATTTTCGGTTAACCGCTTGAACCCCATGCATGCCTATTCTGGGGGGGGGGGGAACATTCGCCCCAAAATAGCCGATCTACACACGTTGTGAGCTTGTAGATCGGCTATTTTTGTCGAAGAGAGATTTGGTGCGGACAGAAAAAAGCGGGTCAAAGTACCAGTTGTAACTCAAGTCCGGTTCTCCACGACTAGAGGGTTTTATGTGTTTTTTTAATTGCCCAGCCCTATTATGAAACACCTCCCAGCTCAACTTTTCACCTTCAGATCTTCTGCTCTGCCGTAATGTGGGGCTTTACCAATTGGCGCACTCAGGTGTGTTTATGATTTGGTGCCGGAGGCAGTGGCCCGGACGGCTGCCAGTAAGTGACCTCAGTGATCTGTCAGCATAGAAGTAGATGGAGGAGGCTGGAGGAGGAGGAGGTGGGGACACGTGCTGGGGCCTGTAATGAGAGGAGGAGCTATGGCTTTCTCCTCCAGTCAGTCAAGTCGAGCTTTATCGCTATATGCTTCCTGACTGGCGCCCCAGCAGAACCAGACTTGTATACACAGAGGAAGCAAAAGCATAGTCAGTCACACACTGAAGCACACACACAGTCTGTGGCTCACTCCGTACACTGACTGACTGAACGGACCTCGGTTGGAACTTAACACGACTTCATGCAAGAAGTATTACTGTGCGGTGTGGCTTCTGTTTTTACAATGGGACTATGCTGCTCTGAAAAGAACAAGAAAGAGTTTGGGTTACACACTAGTTGGACACAGGTGAGTTGCTTATTTTTTGTGTTGCATTGTAAAAAAGAAAAGAAAAAAGAGACTTATACACCCAAGAGCTGATGAGCTTCTTTATGAATTGTTTTTGTTTTGTTTCAGATTTTTTTGTCTTTTGTGCATATTTTGCCTGGCATAACTAACTGATATGACATTTTGGGATTAAAGACAGTAAGACCAAGCTTTATTTATGAAGTTGTTTCAAGAGATGTACTTTTTTTTGCGTCTCAAAGACAGTTTTGCCCTGGTTTCAAAACCTTGCTTGCCCTTAAACTGTGGAATGTTTGTGCATTTCCAGTTTAGGATGATGATTTACAGGCAGTGCAGCAGTTACACACAGTATGTCTGTGCAAATGTTATTCTATAGTACAGTGGTTTTCAAAGAGTGGGGTCCGGGGACCCTGGGGGTTCCTTGAGGGGGTTCCAAATGAACCCTAACATATCTGCAACTCTGAGAATGTACATTTGTACACTCTCAGAGTTACGGGGGGTCCTTGAAATTAAAAGGTTTTGAGAAACACTTCATACTGTAGTGCTACGATCATACTCAAACTGCAGTTTTAAGGTTCCTTTGAGGCCCTCCTTTGACTGCAGGTCTCTGGTGAAAACACAATGTTCTCCTCTTTTCCGGCTCTTGCAACGCGGGACCTCTGTGTGGATGAGCTAAGAGAGGTCTTGTCAGGCTGACACACTTGAATGCGTGTCAGGCTGACATAACAGGATGCGTGCGTTGGGTAATCTGCGCCGCCGCTCCACACACTCATGGGCCTGTCATCATGTCTCAGCGTAATCCACGTATGTTGTGCGTCCAAGCTGAACTATGACTGATTTTTAGTTTCCTAGAGCACTGGTTCTCAAAGAGGGGCCCATGAGGGGGGGGGGGGGTCCCCAGCTAAATGAGTTAATATAGCGACAAAATCGGTTTAAGCTTTTTAACCCTATAAACATCGGCCATTTGAAAATCTATTTAAAATAAATCTTAAAAGATTTGGGGAAATGTTCAATATTTTTGAAACATTTAAACACATATCTGGCACAAAATATTTTCTGATGAGTGTCTGCGGCCAAATGCATATGAATTTGGTAGTTCTTGACATGAAAAGGTTTGAGAACCACTGGAATAAAGCCACTTGATTCTGGGCTTTCTTTCTTTCTTTCTCTTTCTTTTCTTTTTTTCCCTCTTTTTATGAGCTTTCTTTGATTTCTTTTTTTTTCTTTCTTTCTTTCTTTTTTATGGACTGTCTCTGGCAGCAGGATTTGTGGGGGCTTTGGAGGTTCAGGCCAAAGCTTTGAGAGTGCCGTTCAAGTTTCACAGTTGAGTGGAAGTTAGCTGTCTAGTTGACAGCTATTAGACAGCTGTTGAGGCCAGAGCCTGAGCCAGCACTGGCAGGACCAGAAAAGACCCCTTTGTGAGAGAGTGAAATGGATCAAAGATGCCTCTTGCAAAATAGCACAATCACGGCTGAATTTCTTTTTTTCTGTTTCTTTTCTTTGCACACCATATTTTTTGTGATGGCGGACGTTTGGGAAGTTGAAAGAATTAACAAAACAAAACAAAAAAGTTTAAAGGATTGTGAAATGTTAAACAACAACATCAACTGTTGATGGTTTATTAACAGGATCGGCAGGGCAAGAGATGGTTTAGGTGTGTAACACGTAATTGAACTAATCGATTATTTGAAAAAATATATAAATCGATCCTTTCATAAAATAATACAATAATAAAACAATACAATATTTTCTAGGTGAAAAGTAAAAAAAAGTTGCAAATATTGTGACAAGATCACGAGGCGAAGCTTGTAGATCTGCTATTTTCGGTTATTAAACTAATTTAAAAAGTATTCAACGGAATAATCGCTAAGAAAATAATCCGTAGTCATGATTTGTGTGTCACCAGCGTCACAAGCAAAAACGAAGGGTAAAAAAAAAACATTAAAACAAAACATCTTGAAGGTTCCTTATCTGTGTTCTCCAGTGCAGCTTAGAATGTCTGTGAAATACTGTGGAGGCTGTCTCCCTCTTCTCTCTCTCTGTCATCGTCTCTGTCTGTGGATCTCCATATTCAAACTTTTTGTTGTTTTTTCGTAAATTAATGCCCTACTTGATTGTACTACAGCGTTACACACACTTGTAGGTTTCCACCGGACAGATACAATATGTGTGCATTGCCAGTGGTGGAAAAGGTACTCAAATGTTTTACTTAAGTAAAAGTATCAATACTGCAATGTAGAAGTACTGGAATTCAAAATTTACTTGAGTAAAAGTACAAAAGTATTGGTATAACAAAATGTACTTAAAGTACCAAAAGTAAAAGTACTAAAATGTTTCAAATAGTATAGGTATACAATAGGGCTAAAATGGTTAGTGTTTGCTTTATAATGTATAATGTATATATAATTTATATCTGCAAAGTAACTAGTAACAAAAGTTTTCAAATAATTGTAGTGGAGTAAAAGTACAATATTTGCCTCTGAGATGTAGTGGAGTAGAAGTAACAGACAATTGGAAATACTCCAGTAAAGTAAAAAATACCTCAAAATTGTACTTAAGTACAGTACTTGAGTAAATGTACTTAGTTACTTTACACCACTGTGCATTGTGCACACTGCCCAGTGTCTTATCCACACATTTCCTCATCAGTGTGCGTGTGCATGTGCGTGCGTCAGCGTGCCGTATGTATGGGACTGTGGGCTGGTATGATGCGTTTGGAGATGGATGGTGGGTGGGAAGGGGGGGGGGTGGAGGCTGGAAGGGGGGGCTTTGGGGGGGCCGTCGTGAGTGAGAGTGGTGCACGTGACTCTGTTGCCATGGCGTTTAGGTTGCCGTGCAATTGGTGGTCCACCGGTGGTACACACTGCAGTCTACTTACAACTCATATACAGTACTGCTGTTTCACCCTCTCTCTGTCTCTCTTCTCTCTCTCTCTCTCTCTCTCTCTCTCTCTCTCTCTCTCTCATATCTTCCTCTCTCTGTCTTCCCTCTCTCTCTTTCTCTCCCTCTTTATCTATCTCTCTCTATCTCTCTATTGTGTAATATCTCAGTCTCATCTTGCGTCAACATACTTCCTGTTGCATACTAATGCAGAGCTGCATGCAAATAACTGCCAGGCAGACGTTTGAAGCACGCCGTCGGACATGACCGGCGCTTCTCAACCTTTTTAATCCATGGGTGGGATCCCGATCTAGACTGTAAAATCCAACTCTGAGAGTGTACAAATATAGAACCAAACGGTGGTTATGACGGACAAGGGGCCTAACTGTAACCAAACTATACCTTTTAGTCGTCCTCTCTGAGTCTGCACTTTATAAAGCCTGAGCACTCCCTAACCAAACTACTCCATAGCATCATCGTGGCTGTGGTAAACAGTCCTGGTGCCTGGATGCCTGCTGCTGCAGAGCAGCGTGCAGCACTATGCGCCATGCGGTGGGATCTGTTCTGCATTACTGAGCAGGGTGCAGGGGGGGTTTCAACAAGAAGGAGGGAGGGAGGGGGAGGGAGAGAGAGAGAGAGAGAGAGGGGAGATGGGATTCTCCAGGCGCCTCTGCAGTGGTGACTGTTGACGAGTGCTTCGCAGGGCTGAGAGAGAGAGGGGGAGAGAGAGAGAGAGAGAGAGAGAAGCAGCCTCCATCCGCCTGTCTGCCACAAGGGACTCTACGGTTGGAAGCCCCCCCCACCCCCCACGCACCCACATACAGTACAGCATCTCTGTTCCTCCCACTTGTAGAGCCTGCCTTTCATCACACAGACTGAGCTGGTGGCTGTCTTTTGATCAGCAGCAGAGGGACGGAGAAGGACGGGGCTGGCTGTATTTATTTATGTGCGTTGCCTCAGAGGGTCAGGGAAGGAGCAGAGAAGAAGCAGCCTTGGCGTGGGAGCACGAGGCAAAGAAAAGGAGACAAGACGGAAATACTGACCAGTCCCGATCCGTTGGCCGCTGGGTTGGGGGAGACACCGAGCCCTAGTGCCTCACGATTTACCTCCCCGGCAACAGCGGCGGCCATGAGGAGTTGGCGCACGCGTTCGCGGCTCGGGGTCTCTGTCGCAGCGGAGTCTCTCGGCAGAGATCTGCTGTGAGGCGGAGGAGGGTGCGGAGGAGCGGGGGGATCGGTGCGGCTGATTTGCCGGTGGCTGACGTCGCCGCGGCTGTTGTGTCTGAGCTCAGCTTTGGGGGTCCACTCAGAGAGGAGCGCACTACAGGGCTTCTGCTGGGGAACGCCAGGGGCGTAGAACAGCACGGCACCATGCCGGACGTCAACTACCTGCTCTCTGTCTCCTGGGGATACATCAAGGTGTGTCCCGCAGTGGTGACTGGCTCAGGACTGTGCTGTGTGTGTGTGTGTGTGTGTGTGTGTGTGTGTGTGTGTGTGTTGTGTGTTGTGTGTTGTGTGTGTGTGTGTGTGTGTGTGTGTGTGTTCGTAGACCCATCATCTTTGTGTTCCAGTGTGCATTTTATAGCTGTCAAAATTCCCAAATGTGTGATTTTGTGTGTGTGTTTCTGTTACATAGCTGCGTGTGTCTGATTAGATTAGCCTAATTCTGTCAGCACACAGTGCCCGAGGCTGGCTAGCAGTGTGACAATGATGTTGCACGATGATGTTGCACCTCGTTTTGTTTATGCTGAGGTGTTAAATGGTCGAGCTTGACCGCTAACTTAAACTAGGACCTGCAGACAGACCTCATGTGTTTGATATTTAACAAACCAGTGGTTTAAATTGATGTAATCAGCCGTGGACCCCCATCCGAAAAGATTCAGCGTTGTTAAATATTTTCAAAATCATTCCAAATTCCAGTGTTTCTCATTTTGCTGGGGACCTCCTGGAACCCCCTCAAGGACCCCTAGGGGTCCCCAGACCCCACTTTGAGAACCACTGATCTAATAAACAATGGGTCTCACTCCCGAGGGGCATCTTCCAATGGAAAAACAACAGGAAACTCTATGCCTCTGGGTGACGGTGCCAGGTTGTTTTAATTGTCGGCCTTCATCATTGTAACTCTCCTTGTGTTTCCTTTTTCTTTATATATATATTTTTTGGGGGCTTTTCTGCCTTTTATTGGATAGTTCAGTTTAGAATGACAGGAAACAGGGTAAGAGAGATGGGGATTCTTAAGGGTCGCCTTAACCACTAGGCCATCGGCGTCCCCTCTCCTTGTGTTTACCGCATGTGGCCTTCAGTCCAGTATGTGTTGATCTGATGTGATTTCATCTGCTGTTTTTCCAGTTCAAGAGGATGCTGAACAGGGAGCTCAGCCACCTGTCAGAGAAGAGTCGCGCTGGCAACCAGGTGTCTGAGTACATCTCCAACACCTTCCTAGGTGAGAGCACACACACACACACACACACACACACACACACACACACGCACACGCACACGCACACGCACACGCACACGCACACGCACACACACACACACACACACACACACACACTCTCCCACTACAGCACTGTTTCCCAAACAGTGGGTCAGGACCCATTTGTGGGTCGTGATTAATGTTATTTCAAAATAACATTTTTCAAAAGAATTTCATGAAATACAATAAAACGGATTAAAAGAAATTCCACAAATGTAACTTTTAAGAAGAAGTGAAAATAGCCGATCTACAAGCTCACAACTCGTTGCGGAGCAACGCGTCGTGAGCTTGTAGATCGGCCATTTTCACTAGTTTGGGTCCCGGGGAGACATAAAATGTCCCTTTTGGGTGTCCAACTAAAAAGTTTGGGAACCACTGCACTACAGTACAGTATGTCATTGTGCATGGACGTAGGGGTGTTAATCAGCTAAATTAGCTGATCTACAAGACCTGCTATTTACAACATTTTTGCACGCCATCGTTGAATAACAAACTACACAATTTGTCTTTAATTAGACTAATCTATTTAGTCGATGATAAAACATTTATTCAAAAAATCTAATATATATATATTGACTCTGTCAGGTAGAAACCTCATATGTCCAAAACAAATTCAAAACAGATTAAAAAAAAAAAAGGCAAATGCAGCAGATCTACATGCTCAAAACGTGTCGCTTCGTGCCACATTTCTGCTACTTTTGATGCTTTTGTGTGACGCTGTAGTAAGATCAAGTAGTAGGGCATTAATTTACGAAAAAAACATAAAAAGTCAGAATATGGAGATGGGCGGTTTCTGCCCGACAACAACAGCGACATGTATAGTACAATGCTCCTGGATTATTCAGTTAATGTAAAAAAAATTAATGGATAGAATAACCACTCAGAAGAAAGTTGATGGTTTGCAGCCCTTACATGGAAGTGCCCAAAAGCTGCTCTCATCCTTGGGGAATGATGTAGTCTGTTCAGTCAAGGTCATTGGGGTCACTGCAAACATGTGCTGAGTCTTGGAAAGCCTCCTAGTTGGTGTGCTGTCTGTGCACCGCTGTGTGCCAACCGGTCTGATCTGGTCTGAAACACACACTGCGGAGAGGAGGGGGCGGGAGGAGGGATGGGGTTTTATCCATACTTTACTCTCTGAAAAGAAAGGGAGAGAAAGGTGTGCATGCGCGTGTGAGTGAGTGAGTGCGTGTGCGCGTGGATAATTTTCCATGTACTCACCAGAGAAATGGTTGTTTTATGGTTTTATGGATCTACCAGCTCAGATCAACAAGCTCTAAAACGCATCGCGTTGAGACGCTTTGAGAGCTTTTACGTCAGCTTTAGGGGGTAAAAATGGCAACGAAATCCATTTTGATGTCCTCACAAGTATACAAACGTGTGTGTTGGTGTGTGTGTGTTCAAATGTGCGTACGGACAGAGGCGCGAGGGCAAAAGATGGTGGTTGTATTATTCATCGTGGGGGGACAGCAGTGTTTCCCTGTCTTTTTAAAAGCCTGCTGGCATTTAGTGACTCACCCGCCAGCCAGCCAAGTCACCTTCCATCAGTCAGCCCGTCAACGTGACAGCTAGCAGGCCTCGGTCAGCCCCGTGGGCCCAGCAGGCAGACTTACAGACAGCGAGAAAGACTAATGAGACGCGTCAACTAGCCAGCCACTCAAAGTCTGCCCAGTCGTTAAAACAGGCTTATTGTAAAAGGGCAAGGCAATATTGAGTTCTCTGAAACATAATCAGTGAGCTAAGTGGGAAAAAGTCAATATCAAGATATCGATCAATACTTATTTACGTCATGTCTTGAGGCAGAGGAAAAATGATTCACAGAAAACCTCTTTATCCCTCTAAGGCTTTACTTTTAATTAACTTGCAGTTAAGTTTAATGCCACTAAATAAATAAAGTAAATAAAATGGTGGTACTGCTTTTAAGTCAGCCGAGTGTAGTAGACAGATATACAGACTGCCAGCATGTACGTATGTCTGACTGACTGTGGGGGCTCCACACAGCATGTCGGTGTCTTCTCCCCCCTGCTCGGAGAATACTGCGCAGTGCGCAGTCCCCACTCTGCCAGGCCTGGTAAACATGCCTCCATCTTCTTCCCGAAGATGCGGAAAGAATAATAATAAAAAAAGAACATACATGAGAAATGAGGAAGGATAGAGGAACAAGGAGACAGAGAAGTTGCTGTACAGTAATGTGCTTGCATGAGAGACGTTTTAGTTTTGGAACGGAGAGGTTCCATGAAGAAGGCCGTCAGATTGGTTGACGTCTGCATTGCAGCGAGCATCTGTCAGGTGTAGCGAGATCCTCTGTGCCTTCATCACTTTCCCAGCGGAGGCTTTTAGTTACACGACGGCGGCATAATGAATTGCTGCCTGTTACCCAGACAGACACGCACGTGCAGCTGCATGCAGGCAGGGGGAAATCTCACCCTGACGAGTGAGAAATCACATCAACACACACCAAGTCAGCGCACATACTGTAGGTGGCGGAGTCTGATAGAATGTGCCGCAAGTAGGCAAATCAAAGAAATAGGTTGGGTTTTTTAAATGTTCATTTTTTTCCCCACAACTTTAAATGCTGAATAATTCACTCAATATAACAAATGGCAGTTTACGATCACAATAAACGTATAATTTGTCCTACTAGTAGTAACTGCGATGAGAGGTGGGAGGCTTTCTCACAACATTCAAAAGAAAAATATCATTGTATGATGTGATTTGAAAGTGTACAATCTGCAGTTTCATAATCTGTAAAAAAAAAAAACAGAAAAATGACACTGCTAGACATTCTAGCAGACCCTGTCACATGTACCGCACAATGTACTGCAACCCATCCTTCCTTCTCCCAACTTCTGCATGCCGTATGAGTCAACGTTTCCACGTTCCCATGGCTCCTCACAGTTCCCACTTGGTCATCTCTGGCTCTGAGCTGTCATTAGTCAGGGTTTCTCAGAAACTCATTAGGGCTCAGCGACCTGGCCTCTGAAAATGACAATTCTTGACACAAAGATATTTGGGAGGAAAAAATTATATTTGCTGCTATAAAAATCTGATCCATGTTTTATGGCCATGTAAACTGAACGATCAGCCTGCTAAATGGCGAGCTGTCAGTGGACTGAGAGAGATTGAAGGCGTTTGCCGCCTCGGTGCGAGAGGTCAGCGATCTCTCCGAGTTCACTTTGTTTACTCTGTACAGCAGCAACAGCAAGCCGAGGGGGGGTTCCCATACCCCACGTTGAGAACCAGTGTTCTCAACGTTCTCTCAAAGTGGGGTCCAGGGACTCCCAGGGGTCCTTGTGGAGCTACGGATCTGTAACTTCCGTTTTCACGCAGAGTTAGGGTTTTATAATGTAGATTAATTAGGGCCCCAGAGATAGAAAAGTATATCAAATGGGGGTCCTTGGGCCTAATGCATATAAAACCTTGAAATTAAAAAAAGTTTTAGAATCACTGTTCTTAACCACTTCTTTCCATTTCATCTCCCATTCCCCACCTTTCCCTCCACCCTCTCTCTTATCTCCATCCACCTTCACCCACCACCACCACCACCAACCAGACAAGCAGAATGAGCTGGAGCTTCCGTGCCCCAAGGCTAGCAGGGAGAGGAAGAGGCGGCAGGGCCAGCATGGTGGCATCCAGGGCCAGCAGCAGCAGCAGGACGGCCTGATGATGGGCGGCCAGATCAGCGGCGTGAGGAAGCTCAGCCAGACGCCTGGCGGCCTCTCCGGATGCAACTCCCCCCACCGCTTCGGGGTCAAGACCGACCAGGAGGAGCTTCTGTCCAAGGTACGTCGATAAACGGCCGTTTTGTTTCTCTGCTACGTTGGGGCAGTCATAGACAGATGGTATAGAAGTCAGTGGTTCCCAAACTGGGGGTCCCCAAATTATTTTGTGTGTGGGGGGGGGGGGGGGGGTCCCCGGATGATTAGCTTAATGTGCAACATTGTTTTCTCACTCAACAGTAAACAAACCAACATAAAGTGTATACAGGGTATCTGCACATTTCTAAAGTTAGAATTTAATGACTTTTAAGACCTAAAATTGGCCAAATTGTCAAATATTACGTAAGAAAGAGGCAAACATTATGAAAATAGCCCGATCTACAAGTTGTTGATTGTTGATGGCCTGAAAAGTTTGGGAACCCATGGTATAGATCACGGTCAGCACGAAGAACATGATGTTCAACACATGTATGTCCCACACAGTGTAGCTAGATGGCGGATGTGTTGATCAGGGGGAACGCTTCATAGAGGAACTGTCTCTTCTCTGTTCTCATCTTGGCATGAACACATTTGGCAACATTTGACGTTTAGCAACATTTAGCATTTGGCAATTTGTACAGTAACATTTAGCAACATTTAGAATTTAGTAACATTTAGAATTTAGTCACATTTAGCATTTGGCAACAGTTGGCGCAGACTCAGAGGGGAAATGGTATTTAGGGGAGAGGGGATTAAAAGATGAACATCGTTGAGGCGGACTATCATTGCGAACGCAGCGGAAGGAGGCGCGCCGAAGTGTGGCTGAAATGCGCCTGCCCCTGGGTGACTAATTACACTCCTCTGAGAGAAATATAGCAGCTACAGTCAAAAATAACACATCTAAAAGCATCTAGACGAGTTCATCTATTGGGATATCTAAGAATTCCATGTAATTTGTGCATATTTCAGGCCGGATGGCAAGTTGAAAACGCCTTAGTTTGAGGACCGTTTTTGATTTCTTCTTGCTATGTTATTTTCGAGCTGCGTTCGCTTCCCGCGTTCGCTTCCCACGTTCGCTTCCCGCGTCGCTTCCCGCGTTCGCGCGTCTTACTTGTATAATATGCGGGTGATGTGGTGTCATCATTAATAAATGTTTCTTCCACCACCTAGGACCTGGAGGACATCAACAAATGGGGTCTGAACATCTTCAGGGTGGCAGAGCACTCCCATAACCGACCGCTCACGTGCATCATGTACACCATCTTTCAGGTCAGTGCTCTTCATCTGCATACACACGCACACGCACATGCACGCGCACACACACACACACACACACACACACACACACACACACACACACACACACACACACACACACACACACGCACACTCATTAAGACTATAGTCTTATAGCAGTGAGTGTAGTGAGTCACTAGGACCCAGCCACCCACGCTCATTCTTCTGTATCTGTATGAGGGCTCAGGACATCTTCAGAAAGGAAATGAGCAGTAAAATAATAAAGGTTTTCAGACAGAGAGTCACCCAGGTATAGCGCTGTAATTGTTAGTGATATAGCTCACGGTACTCGTCTCCGTTTTATTAACTTTTTTTTTTTTTTGCCTCTTTCTGTCGCGGCGTCTCTCCCGAACACAGGAGCGAGACCTGATGAGGACGTTCAAGATCCCAGGGGACACCTTTGTGACGTTCATGCTGACGCTGGAGAAGCACTACCACTCTGACGTGGCGTACCACAACAGTCTGCACGCCGCCGACGTGGCCCAGTCCACGCACATCCTGCTGTCCACCCCCGCTCTGGACGTAAGTGTCTCTTCCTGTCTTTCTCTTCCTCTCCGTCGTCTCTCTCTCCTCTTCAAACCGTCTTTCTCCTCTCAAAGCAAGGCTACTGTTTTGATCTTAGGATTTGAGGAGAGTCTGTTTCTAATGCTTAATTTATCCCATTAAGACCTGAGGCCGATTTCTACAAATGTCTTCTAAAACTGTTTTCTGAAAAACTTATGCTGCTATATCAGGTTCTCAAACTATTTCACGTGAAGGAAAATGTATGTATTTAGCTGCGGACCCCATCTAAAAAAAAATAACTCACCTTATCGGTTATGCTGGGATTAGTGTTGAGGTTAAGACTGTCCCTGAAACCCGTTCAGGTCTGTTTACGTTTTTAGGACTGTCATTGCATAATGATGCATAGCAGAGGATGACATAAGGGAAGTCCCGGGTTCATACCATTGTCCCAAAGCTGCGACTTGCTAAGCCAGTTCCCTTGACTCTGACGCACGTTCATTGTATTTTTTATTATGCTCTCTCTTCCTCTTGTCTCACCCTGCATTTCCTGGTATGTTCTCACACGCAGGCAGTCTTCACTGACCTGGAGATCTTGGCGGCCATTTTTGCCGCTGCCATCCATGACGTCGACCACCCAGGAGTCTCAAACCAGTTTCTCATCAACACCAGTAAGTCCACTTTGGCAGCTGTCAGTGAAAATGGAAGCACCCCCATCTCGAAATATTTTGTTCCAGGGACCCCCAGAAGCAAAGATTTGTAATATGGTTAAAGTGGTTGAAATCTAAAATGACACAGATGCTTTGCCCGGTTATAATGGGTTCATTGCAAAAGTAATCCATAAAATAATGGATAGTTAGTTGCAGCCCCAAAGACGAGGCACCAGTTCTCCGACCTGGATTTCTGATCATCTCTCTCTCTCTCATTCTCTCTGTCCAGACTCTGAGCTGGCGCTGATGTACAACGACGAGTCGGTGCTGGAGAACCACCACCTGGCGGTGGGCTTCAAGCTGCTGCAGGAGGACAACTGTGACATCTTCCAGAACCTGACCAAGAAACAGCGGCAGAGCCTCAGGAGAATGGTCATAGACATGGTGAGGAAACAGCCTTTCTGTTTCTTTTCTTATGATTTCCTCTTTATTTCGCTTTTTGTACTTTTTTTTTTTTTTTAAGTTAGGTTAACCCTTTCCTCTCTGTTGTCCAGGTATTGGCCACTGACATGTCCAAACACATGAGCTTGCTGGCTGACTTGAAGACAATGGTGGAGACCAAGAAGGTCACCAGCTCTGGAGTGCTGCAGCTGGACAACTCTACAGACAGAATGCAGGTCAGCACACTAGCGAGCGCGCGCACGCACACGCACACACACACACACACACACACACACACACACACACACACACACACACACACACACACACACACACACACACACACACACACACACACACACACAGATACACACACAGACCGTGATGCTAGATACTTAAAGGGCCAATGTCCCCACAGGTCCTACGGAACATGGTTCACTGCGCTGACCTCAGCAACCCCACCAAGTCTCTGGACCTGTACCGCCAGTGGACGGACAGGATCATGGACGAGTTCTTCCATCAGGGAGACAGAGAGAGGGAGAGGGGCATGGAGATCAGCCCCATGTGCGACAAACACACCGCCTCCGTGGAGAGGACACAGGTTAGCACACTGCTACAATCGGTTGTAAACATCGGTTTCGATATATTTCTGTTTAATTGCCCAGCCCGAGCCATGATCCATTGTTAGGAACATTGTAGATATATTTGATTATATTGTGATTATAAAACAAAGCTACTTACCAGTTGAAAAGCTAAAAAAAATAATTAATGTACTGATGGTCATCCAATTCCCCCCCCCCCTATCATCTCCTCGTTCAGGTGGGCTTCATCGACTACATCGTCCACCCTCTGTGGGAGACGTGGGCTGACCTGGTGCACCCGGACGCCCAGGACATCCTGGACATGCTGGAGGACAACAGGAACTGGTACCAGAGCATGATCCCCCAGAGCCCCTCGCCGCCCTTCTACACCGGCGACGGCGAGGAGGACGACGGCGGCCGCCTCCTCCTCGGGGACGAGGACCGAGAACCGGCGGTGGCCAAGTTCCAGTTTGAGCTGACTCTGGACGAGCAGGACGGACAGAGCGACGAGGCAGAGAGCGCCATGATGATGGAGACGGGGGCGGGGGGATGCGACGTAGACAGCGGGACATTCCAGGGCTGTCCAGACGACCACACCGGTGACTCTCCAGCCGAGACATAGCAGGCGTCGATGAACACTCAGCACCATCCGCTGATGTCCGTAAGGGAACAGCAGGTTTCTCTTGCTGTTTTTTATGGTTTGGGAGTTGGTTTCATTGCAGTGGAGAAATCCTGCAATATGCCTCTTTGTGGCTAAGTGGGGCCTGGCTGACTTTGGGGCCCCCCTCCCCCCCACCACGCCACCCTGGAGAAGAGGGTCGGAAACCCCGCGGCGGTTAATGTTTCTGAGCCTCCAGAAGGGAGGATGAAGAGTGTTTGCCATGACAGCTCAATTCTCTGAAGAAGGGACTACTGTAGGACACTGTTTTTCAACGTCTGGTCTGGGGCCCATCTGGGGGTCCTAATGGACCCTTATGGGTCTGTAACTCTGAGAGTGTACAAATGGAACAATTTTTTGTCTTTGAGACCCCAATATACACTGTTAGAATTCTACAATTTATAGATCCGTAAGGGTCCATTTAGACTTGGTGGTGCCCGGACCAGACATTGAGAACCAGTGCTGTAGAAATGCTGACGTTGGAGCTGTATTTTGGTTCTCACAGGAGAATGAAGGTGAATGTGACGGTATATACAGTATATGGACACAACAAGAACTCTGAAATTGCACTTCGATTCCTTGTGTCGTGTTGGGATCGGTCGCCACCCAGTAAGGCGGTCCGTCCAAAGCTACTGCTCAACATGTATTTGTAATAGATACTTTTTTTTCTAACACTTGTCTAAAGATGTCACGTGCCTTTTTTGTTTTCGTTTTTTACAGCCGTGACTTTTGTAGGTGTTTTTTTATAATTTATTGAACACTTTCATGTAGGTGTGAACGGTGTTTTCTACACAGAGAATATATTTCGCTCTCTTGGTCTTCCTCTGACGTTCTGGCAATAGTATAAGCTTGTTCTCACAAAAGTGTTTGGTGGATGTATCTCCAAAATGTTACTTCCCAGCACAATTTGCACTTTGAGACACCGTACAAAGAGAGTGTATAAAACATCAGTTACTTTCCAAGTCATAATACATTATAGTAAACAAAAAAATATGATTTTGTGTGATGTGTATGTATACAGATTACAATAGCATAACCGATGAGTTCCTATTCTGCGTAAAAGCAACTCCTATCCATTTTACACGTCAAATTTTCAGTATTTCAGCACAAAAGCAATTATTTCAGAACAAAGTCTTCCTTAGAATTGAGATTAACATTGTCCAAGAGATCTGTAGAGTTCCAAAGAACGTGTGATGAAAGCACTTTGATAGAATCTACGCTTGAAGAGTCGCTAGTAAAATCGATTGATCCTCTGCTCAACCAAATCAAACCCTAAATGATCCCATAGAGTACAGAATTCTACATCTAATTCTGAGCTGGATTGTGTGAGGCCGTAAACACAACCCTTCTATGAATTCCTGCTTTCATTTAGCAAAGTTGATGCGCCTGTTTGTGGTTTTGAGCAGACATTTCTTCTTGCAGCATTCCAGGCCAATGAAGACAGCTAAAACCAAGTGAAAGTTCTTGAGTTTTGATTAACTGTAGACTGTGTGTAGTGACTGAACAGGTGAATGTTTGTTAGTTTTTTATGTTGTGTCCTCTCCCTCCCCCCAGCACTTTTAATATTTTGACCGTTTCGGCAGCTGGTTGCCGATCTGTCTTAACCACCTTAAGCCCGATTTATACTTAATTGTATGCTGGTGTGGTGGTCCGAAAGTAGTCGACCTAATAAGCTCACAATGCGTTGCTGATGCAATGTGTTGTGAGCTTACGGGTCTGCTATTTTCAGTCCGTGATGCTGTATTACGATGGAGAATAAATTAGGCATTAGCGGTACCACGTTGTAAGGTGCTACCCTCTGAGGGAAGTCATTACAGCTTCACAAAAAGATAACACTTCTCCTCCTCTTTGTGTGCGTGTGTGTGTGTGTGGGTGGGTGGGTGTGTGTGTGTGTGTGGGGGTGCGTGTGTGTGAATGAGTGTGTGTATGTAAATTATCACATAGCCGCACAATCTCTTCTTGCACCCAGCCGTGATGTGCTGATACTTTGACTGTTTGTAACAGTATATTTATTACCTTTTTCTTGTACATAATAATACTATTAATGTCGATGTACATTTGGTATAATTTATACGCACTACCACCAATACCTGTCAAATTGAGAACTGACTGAACCGTTAATAGTGGTTCTTTTTTATTTTATTTTAGTTTTTGTTTAGTTTTTTAGCGAGTTATTTCGCTAAGAGCCTATAATGTTTAGTTATGCTGTTCAATTTTGACCTTTCTCGATGTTCTGACGAAACGGAGAATTCAAATTTTCTAAATGTACGTGTTTAGTTTGGTCTTAACGCCCAACGTCTCGGTGAGAGACACTTGGCAGAAAAGGTGTGTTAACTTTTTCCCTTCCGTTTCCAGAGTCTCCTAAAGGCTGGATTGATACTGCAGTATATTGCGTACGTACGGTGACAGGTCATTGTACATTTACATAAGTATATTTGTTGCAGTATACTATGATGTTTCAAATGGAACTTTGTGTTTTTTTTCTTCACACAACGTATGGTAAGACGGTGTTTATTGTGCTCAACAAATATTTTCTATGAGATTATTAAAGATGAGCATGAATTACTGAATCCCTTGTTAGTCTGTCTTGCTTCTGTTTATAAACTTTACTGTTGTACTGTCTGGTCAATGCATATCACAAGAGTTGAGAAGATCACACTCCCTTGTGATCTTCCCTTTACTCAAGGATTTCCATATTTCAATACTTCAGATTTTTTACTCTACTACAACTATTTGAAAACTTTAGTTTCTAGTTACTGCACTTTGCAGATTTTGATTATTATTACAAAACATAGATAACTTAACGTGGCGTGAAGCGACGCGTTTTGAGCTTGTGGATCTGCTTTGGTATGACGCTGTAGTATGATCAAGAAGGGCATTAATTTACTAAAAAACACAATGTTCTGCCCGACTGCAACACTATGCTTGATGCCTTGTAAAATTCAGTATTAATATAAAGTATGTTTCTTCTCACTACCTGGGATTCAAACCATTTCTACCGCTCTTTCAAGAGGGAATCCCTGCTTGGCCGGGGGACATATTGCGCTTATGAGCTACAGGCAGTACTACTTGTCAACCAGTATATGTACAGTAGACCTACCCTAAGGTCTACATTTTTCAATTGAAGAGTTAAAATGTCTTATTCATTCAAATGAGTTCTGGATTGCAGCTCTAACTCCGAGAGAGTGTACAAATGGAGCCAAATGGAATCGTAAGGGATTTTACAGCCCTCCCGTTTTGAACGAGCACTGTTTTTTTGTCTGACCTCTGTTGTACAAATATTTTCCATCCCTACTGGCTCATCATGTGGAGAACGGGAGATGGTTTGTTTGAGTTCTAGATCTATGGTATTTGACTGTGAGAGGCCACCAGCTGCGTGACCCCTGGGCTGATATCTCACAACAGTAGGGACAAACATCCCTCGCATATACTGTACTACACTGCACTGGTTCTCAAATCTTTTCGTGTCAAGGACCCCCAAACTGATACATAATCAGCCCGCAGACCACCATTTGAAAAGATATCCCAGGGACCCCCATAGGAGAAGATTTGTGGTGTGGCTCTGTAGCAGTGATTCTCAAACGTTTTAATTTCAAGGACCACCAGTTTCACATACATTAGGCTAAAGACCGCCATTTGATAACATTTTTACCTCCGGGACCCCAATCTACACAGAAAAATCGTCAGTTAATTTCACTCTGAGAGTGTACACATGGATCCATTTGTACTCTCTTGAGTTACAGAACCATAAGGGTCCATTTGGTTCCTATCATTTGGCTGGGGACTCCCTGGAACCCCCTCAAGGATCCCTAGGGGTCCCCGAACTCCACCTTGAGAACCGGTGCCATACTGTACTTGGTGACTTGTTCAAACCCAACCTGTGAGGACAGGCTTTGCCGGTCTAAATGGATTAAGGGACCTTTCTCCCCTAAGCGTTATAGATTTGTGTGAGTTTAACGTGAAAACAGTGACCAGAGCTGTCCGAGGTGAAGGGAGAGGATGCAGGCAGACGACGGAGAGGCGCATCGCCAGCAGAGCGGTCCTGAGGCAGTAGTACGGCAACAGTAAAGCCATGGGGAGATGGCACGTGCTCATATGCCTAATACTTGTGTTTGAGAACCACTGGTTTAAACAACATTAGGAAGCAATCCCAAATAAGCAAGTGCACTTTAGAAACAAGCCCAGAAAAAAACCTCAACCCGCAACTACCAATATTTACAAGCGACTTTACATAAAGAGAAGCCCAAAGTCGCTTTTAATAAGCAGACTTGGCAACACTGGTTGGTACGAGTTACGAGTGTATATGTTACAGTATGATTGGAGAACCAGTACGATTGAAGAATGCGCGCTTGTTTTTACCACCCACCCAGCACTAGAGGGAGCCACAAGCCAGGCTTGTGCACAAACATATATGGCCACACACACACACACACACACACACACAAACACACACGCGCACACACACGCGCACGCGCTCATGCTTTTTTTGGTTTATTGAAAGCAGGACTGTTTAGATACTTTTATTGTGTTCTGGCTTTTGTTTTACTTTCTCCCTGACACACACACACACACACACACACACACACACACACACACACACACACACACACACAGTGATCCATGAAAAGAACTATTCTGTCCCTATCGGTTTACAAATCAAACGGCGCTGAGTCGACTAGTGGAGCGTCGGCCGGTCACCGCGGGCACTCGCGAGGGCGCGCTTCCTCGGCCTCAAGCTCCACTAAGTCGGCGCGCCGTGCGTGTGAACGCGTGTTCAGCGTTCCCCTCATAGATATTATGGTTCCCCTAGCGTAGCTTCCTGGTTGCTATGTGGGGGGGAACAACAAAAGACAGGTCTCCGTCGGCGCATCAAAGCCCCGCCTCTCCGCGCTCTCCTTCTCCTCCTCCTCGGAGGACGGGACGGTTTAAAACGCGAGGAGGAGGAGGAGGAGGAGGCTCCTCTTCCTCGCGAGCCTCGCGTAATAACCCCCCGCCTCGCAGCGCCGTCCTCCTCCTCCTCCTCGCGAGCCTCGCTAATAAACCCTGTCTCGAAAAGCCCCGCCTCGCCCCGAAGGAGCCCCGTGCCTAAAAACGAGCGCTCTGTCTTCAATCGTACTGGTTCTCCAAACGTACTGTGACATATATACTGTACAAGTCAGTTCCACGATGCCAGAAGTCCCTAGACATACGAGAGACAATATTGAATAATGGTATTAAACCTGGGTTATGAATTGACATGTAACACTTTTTACAAGCAACAATGCCAGTTATCTGACATTTATTTTATTGCACATCAAAAGACAAACTCCCCGTGCACTTGTCCACTGACCTTTCAATTGGAAACGTAGTTTAGCCGGTCTGTCTGTGTGTAGTAGAGGCTAGCCTGGCATTGGTCAGGCTGATCACGTGGGTTCACAAAAGTTCCCCACGATATCCCCACGGGACATGTTTTGAACCCACCCAACTTTTGTAGAGGCAGCCGCAGTAACTGTACTCACACATTTTTGCACATAACAGCCTCCCCAGTCCTCACACACCTAGCTCAATAATTATAGTTCACCAAAAAAATTACTTACTCACCCCATGAAGCCAGCATGGAGATTTGTTTTTTTTTTGTCACATTTCGAAGCCAATAATTTGATGACCGGCCGGTCTACGGTAAGGACTCAAAGAGTCTCCTACTGACTGAGTCTCCTATTGACCGATGACCCAGTCATCAAATCTAAGACTGCACACGCCAATATATGCACACATATATATACAGTACATACATACATATATATATATATACATGTAAATACATATTTATGCACACATCCTGTGCAGTGTGCAAATACACATAGGGAAATTTAGAAGATCCACACACACACGCACGCACGCACGCACGCACACACACACACACACACACACACACACACACACGCGCACACACACACACACACACACACACACACACACAGCACTTGCAAGCACCTCAAAGGGTGATGTACCTAATTAATTTTATTTTTATTATCTTGCTGCTATAATATGATTGCCAAATTATATTCCTCTTTTATACTTGTGTATAGGCTAAGATAATCCTGAAATCTTGAATCTTGAAGATGTGTGAATTGGAATTTAGGCTGTGGTGACAGAGTGAAGACATGAGACATAAGGCGCTGGTTCTCAACCTGTGAGTCAGGACCCCCAGGATTTGGGGGAGGGGTTCCCAGACAGTGAAGTGACAATTTAAGGATTTTGAAGACCTTTTTAATACCAAAAAAAAAAGAAAGAAAGAAAATAAATTAAATTAAATGAAAAAAATACCATTACTGCATCAAAATTAATCAACAAACTATAGGCCACTATAAAAACTGGTCAAGCATTGGCCAAATTGTCAAATAATATATAGGAAAGAGGCAAAGAATAATAATAATAGACGATCCACAAGCTCACAACGTTGCGAGCTTGTAGATCAGCTATTTTCACAATATGTATCTGTGGAACCGAGTCAAACAAAATGTAATGCCTCAACTACTACATATCCAAGTGCTTGTCAAGGTGGGGGGGGGGTCCCCAGTTCAAATATGATTATCTTTGGGGGTACCTAGTTCAAATATAATTATTTTGGGGGGTACCCAGTTTAAATATGATTATTTTGGGGGTATCCGCAGTTCAAATATGATTATTTTGGGGGGTCGCGGCCTGAAAAGGTTGAGGACCACTGACATAAGGTACTGTAAATCTTACAGTAAATCACCTCATCACAGGATTAGCACTGACATCTCTCATTGTTTGACTGCAGTAAGATACTGTACAGTGCTGCAGGACGCAGGGCTTGGAATGTAAACAGGAAGGGCAGAGATAGCAGAGCTATGCGCCGGGCCTTCGGGGCATTCACTCTCCCATGGCCCCGTGTGCCTCGGCCCGCACTGATAAGAACATGGCATACGTGATAATCATGAGGGCACATACGCCTAATGTTCATGAGGCTAAAATTAGCCTTAACATGAAACTTGGGCAGTTCTTGTTTTGTTTTGTTAATTGCATCCAAAACAGGGCAGATCCAATTACTGTAAATCACCAGAAGAGTTTAGGTTTAGCAGAATCATGATGAGTCTGAAATAATTGTAATAGTTAAAGGGATATTTCACTTTCAAAAAAACTTTTGGTCATTTTATCGTCTACTCAGGCTTTTGTGAGCCCCCCAGACAGTTTTTAAGTTGCTTGATTCAGTATTTAGATATTTGATATTCATTTTATCAGACACGCCCCCTTCCTATACAAACCCATTATAACTTCAAACTCCATTTTTAACATGTTAGATTCATCAAAAACACCCGTCCTTGGTTCTGGTGACTCATCCTGCCCTCCTAATACATGAGGGGGCCGTGCTTTTTCTATAACATTTTTCATTTATTTATTTCTAAAAATATATATATATAAATAAATGAAAAAACACGGTCTCCTCACGTATTAGAAGGACAATATCAGTCACCAGAACCAAGGACGGATGTTTTAGATGAATCTAACATGGTTAAAATGGAGTTTGAAGTTGCAATGGGTTTGTATAGGAAGGGGGCGTGTCTGATAAAATGAATATCAAATATCTAAATACTGAAATAAGCAACTTAAAAACTGTCTAGGGTGCTCCCAAAAGCCTGAGTAGACAATTTTTTTTTAAGTGAAATGTCCCTTTAACTCCATATTTTAACCTTTTGTGTTTTTTTTCTTACTAATTTCCTGCCATACACGCATAAAGTCGTTCTATTAAATTGTCCACTTGCCCGCCAACACGCATAAAGTCGTTCTATTAAAGAAAATAGGCACGCTGTTTTAGGCACCGTAACACAGTTTTGGGATGATCCATCGTCACTCAGAGAATTATGTGGATGTGACATCATTCAAAAAAACGTCACATCCATCCGCCCTGACTATGGGATTTTCAGAAAAACACCTCTAACTCAGATGCTGTTTTTTGCATTGAAAACTACCGTTTTCAGCGGGCCAAACCCCCAAAATGGCGCATCGCGGTTGGAATGTTGTTGTTCCTCTGAATACACAGATCCCTCCGCCTACCCACGGGGACTATTTTTTTTTGGTACACAATCGCTTCCACAGTGTTTCAAAGATCATCGGATGAAGGTAATTACGCTGGCAAGGGGATAACAAACTATGTTTAATAGCTTGGCGGCTGATGTGTTAAATTAATGCCCTACTTGATCATACCACAGCCTCACACAAAAGTTGCAAAAGTACCAGATCTACAAGCTCAAAATGTGGCTACTTTTGCAGTTTTTTTATTTGAATCCTGAAAAGTAACAGTTTTGGACATAATATGTACACCCGACAGAGACATACAAGGTTTTCACCCAAGAGCGACAGTATACTGTACTTACGCTATTAATAAAACCTGGGTTACATACGTAACCTAGGGATGTGTTTGGTAAGATCAGATGTAATAAGAGGAATACCGTATGTATGCAGGACTCCAAAATTACACCTACCTAAATAATTAACAGCTGTCTATCTGCACAGGGCCACCAAAGGGTAATATACTGTACACGAATGGCAGTGATTTATCGAGATGACCAACTTGAATGTTTAATTAAAGTTACATTAAATGTATGCTGACGAAATAGCCTATACTTGATTTTTGCTGCGTTATCTCTCTTGTGAGTTCAAGAACGGCTAGAGGGCAAGAGGAAACCTTAAATGCCTTCCTCTTCCGTCCTAGATTCAGCAAAACCGAGGACCCTGTTTACAGTAAACAGAGGTGCAAACAGGGGCCAGCCGTTTCCATGGTGGAAAGTAACTAAGTACATGAAGTACTGTACTTAAGTACACATTTTGAGGTATCTTTACTTTTGCTGGAGCATTTTCAATTTTCAATACTTTTACTTCTACTCCACTACATCTCAGAGGCAAATATTGTACTTCCTACTCTACTAGGACTATTAGAAAACTTTCGTTACTAGTTACTTTGTAGATTTTGATTATGATTACAAAACATACATGAACCACTTCAGCCCTATTTAAACTTTGGCTATTTAAGAATAGGCGATATACAAGCTACGAATGTATGAGCTAGTGAGCTTGTATGAGCTGCTATTTTCAAAAGATCTTTTTATACCTTTTATATATTTGAAACCTGTGAAATGGGACATTCTGCATGATGGTACTTTTACTTTGTACTTTTACTCAAGTAAATGTTCAATTCTGGACTTTAACTTGTAACACAGTATTTCTACATGGCAGTATTGATACTTTGTACTTTGTGTGTCTGAGATGATGTCATTGTCTGCTGCTGTGTGTTGACTGTTATCAGTAAGATGAGAGTATTTGTACATGGCTGTATTGATACTTTTATTTAAGCAAAAAATGTGAGTACTTTTACCACTGGCCAGGAGCCTCTCTCTCTCTCTCTCTCTCTCTCTCTCTCTCTCTCTCTCTCTGTGTGTGTCTCTCTCTCTCTGTGTGTGTGTGTGTGTGTCTCTCTCTCTCTCTCTCTGTGTCTCTGTATGCCTGAGATGCTGCCATTGTCTGCTGTTGTGTGTTGACTGATGTCAGTGAGATGAGAGCTGACCGCCACCAGGCCCTCCGGCCCAACACCGCATGTGCTGCACTCAGAGACCTTCTCGGGCACGTGGACACAACAACGCTCCTGGACAGTGGTGGAGAAAGTAACCAAGTACATTTACTGTGCTTAAGTATCGCTTTGAGGTACATGTATTAATTGACAGCTTTAGTTACTATTTTAACATAGTTTTAGACAAACACAAACCCTCCCACCCAACCCTCTCCCAAAAAAGTACAATGGTAGCTTTAGTTACTGGTTGCTTTGCAGATTTATTATTATTAATCAAAAAATCTTCTAAAATTGTTTTAAAATAGCCAAAGTATAAGTGGTTAATGATCAATAATTATAATTATTATCAATGATATGTATATGATTCTGAAATGGGCATTCTGCATCATGAGTACTTTTAGTTTTGCCACTTTAAGTATTATGTTTATTAAGATATTGAATGCAGGACTTATACTGGTAACAACGTATTTCTTACACTGTGGTACTGCTATTTTTTTTTTTACTTAACTCCAAAATCAGAGTACTTCTTCCTCCACACTCTTCTGGACACAGTCAGCCTCCTTTCTCCCTGCTGTACCAGCCAGGGGCTGAGGGGGGCCTGAGGTAGGGGGGGGGGGGGGGGGGGCAGAACCACTTCCAGCAAAACAAACCTGCTCTCTCCATATCCACATTATAAAAACACATTTCTTCCTGCAGTTTCTCCTTTGCCAGCTGCTGTTTGTTTTTTCGTTGGCTCGACAGTCGGGGGCTTGCAGTCAGTCAGCTGGGCCAGTCACTGGGAGAGGAGTATGGGGCAATGCGGGGCATTCCAGGCTAATTCAATAGAACACCACTGCCATGGATGGTAGCGATCAACTTTGAGTGGCTTGGACAGGTGAATGGGGAGGTGGGCTGAGAGAGCACTGGTGGGCAGTAAAGAAGTGCATTTACTTGAGTACTGTACTTTGTAAATCATTTTGCGTATCTGTGCTTTACTTGAGTATTTGTATTTTTGGATACTTGATGACTTTCACTCCACTACATTTGAAAGACAAGTGTTGAATACTTATGACTCAACTACATTTCTAGAAAAGGAAAGAGCACATTATGAATTAAACACTTTCAGCCCTGTTTCAAATATCATGAAGATAGATCTTGTGGGAGAAGTTGTACTGGGACAAATTTACAAATTACAAATTTGACTGAGCAACTGTTACTTGTAGTTGAGTAATATTTGACCAGGAGTATCTACAGTATACTTTGACTCAAGTACTGGCTATGAGAAAAGCAGCTCCCCACCCTCCAATCTCTGAGGAAAATGATGAAGAAAGAGCAGATCAGATGAGGCAGTTGGCTTCCCGTAAGGAGAATCTTTGTGTGACTGACTGTGTGCCTGTGTTTGTCTTGTGTCTGTCTCCTGTGGTCTGATGTGGAGGATTTGGACAATAACAGGATGTGTCCTTCCCAAATAATGCCACAAATCATGTGGTTATCAGACATGACGGCAGTTGCCACAGATATACCACAGTGCTGTTTTGTTTTATAGGCAAATCAACTCGTCCTGAGAGTCGGTAAAAGCATGTGCAGTAGAGGTAGCCCTGCCTGTAGCCCATAAGCCAAAACTATGCAGTGGTCAGGGGAGATTCCCCTATGGGTGGGCGGTGGTTAAGCCTTGCAGGAGAGCTGGTCTCAAATACAGGTACGTATATCATCTTGAAATAATCTCTTGGGACTACTTGGCCTGTGTGGATATATTAAAAAAAACATGTGGGAATTACGCTGGTTTCAAAGCAGCTGTTTGAGCCACATCGCATTTGTCACTCCACACTCACACTCTCAGGGTTAAATTAACACTGAGGATTTTGCTTTGTGGTGACATGGCACAAGCTTGACATTGGTGCCAGTTCCTGAGGGCTCTTCGCCCCAACACAAGCAGTCCAGAGATGGTTAGGACATGAGTGGCCTGGGGCTCTGTCACACTGTCACTTTTGGTCAGTGGGAACATGACAAAGCACCTCACCCCGTGGCTCAGACGCGCATGCACGTATGCAAACACATAATCACATGTGTAAACGCATGCAAACACGTGCGTGCACACACATTCAAGCATGCACCCGCCGTCGCGCACACAATGCCCAAGACATGCACACACATCAAGAATCCAGCACTTATTACCATAGCAATAACAGGGCATGCACATAATCATTATCAGAAACCTCTTAACTCCGTATTTTAACAGTTTTGGACATAATAACAGAGACGTACGTGTACGTGTACGTGTACGTGTACGTGTACGTGTACGTGTACGTGTCCTCATGAACAACAGAGGGATTGGTGAACAACATTGAATCATACAACATTTGTTATCATACACCAAAACTGTGCGGTATTGCAACCCTGATGTCTGGTACACAATGGAAACTAGAGTACTATGTTGAATGTAGAGCTCAGATAGGCTTTGGCACTGCCGTTTGCTATACAAATAATAGCCTCAGTGTTGATTTACAGTTTTTCTCGATTGCCTGAGCACATTTCTCGAAACAGAATTCACTTTTGCAAAACAGTTAACCACTTAAGCACTTTTTTTCAAACTTAAAAAATGTATAATAATAATAATAGCAATAAAAATGTATAAATGTAATAATAATAATACACCCAAAATACATAATACATATCACAAAATCAGACACGTCTACGAAAACAGCATAACTTCATGTCAGACAGTTATTTCTATCAGTCATTACGCAAAGGCCTAATAAACTAACTACAATATTAATACCCTAACATGGCTACCCTGCGTGTGTGCGTGCGTGTGTGCGTGCGTGTGTGCGTTTCTTTTGATACTATAATTCTAGTATGTAAAGGCAAGTAAACATTGTACCACAGCATGGCCTGTATTCTCGTTTCCTAACAGGATGTTGCCAAAGAAGAACACAGCACAAGAGTTCCACTGAAGAGCAACAACTACATCAAAAGGCTTTACTTTAATGCAACATGTTCTTTAGAAATAGAGGCCTATAATGAGTCATTTTTAGAGGTACCGATTTCTGTGTTGCACCCAGGTCCCCCCTATATAATTAATAATGTCACAAATGTTTACATTGCCATACACGCAGAGGATTGGAAGGATTGGAAGGCTTGAAGGCGAAACACTGTCTGTGTATGCTGTCCGTGCATCTATGAATTAAAAGTACCGGAAGGACTTCGGAGTGCTGGTTATTACTTTCTTACTGTGAATCTTTGTGAGCCGTGCACCCGGCAAACTGCATTATATTTGGCCATATATATTGACCATGGACCCCCATCTGAAAATATTTTGCGCCAGGGACTCCCAGAAGAGAAGATTTGTGTAAAATCTTTCAAAATTATTTGCAGCTTGCAACGCGTCGCATCACATCGCATGAGGCAAAGTATAAAATAGGTTTATAGTGGTTAAACTTATTCTAATACTATATTAACTAATTTAGCTGGGGACCTCCTGGAACCCCCTCAAGGACCCCCGGACCCCACTTTGAAGACCACTGTTCTAACAGGTTGAATCCTGAAAATATGTGGATCTTCAATCTACATAGGTCTACGAGAAATCAAATAAAGATCATTGTAAATACAGTAAATAGTAATACATTGTAAAATGTTCCTGCTGCATGAAGTGTAACAATTGACCGTGAGAAAAGATATGACCTGTACTTACTGGTATATGTTATCTCCACTGTCAATATTCCTCTGTAGTGCTGTTTCATGTGTGTTTACAGTTATGTGTTTTACTGTAAGGACCTGCTCAGTGACTACACTTGCACTGTTGACATTGGCAAACACATTGTGGTGACCTGCAATGACTGCTGCCTGGATTTCTGGTAATAGAATGACATTGTTGGCACTTCCCTTTCACCTGTACAGTCGTATAAATAAGTTCTACTGGAAACCAAATTAGTCAAAGACCAGTGGCGCATTACTGGTCTACAATTACACACTCTCTGTAGCATTCCAAGATTGAGGAAGAGTCTTGGCTTGAGCGACTATACATTGTTGGCAGCAATCATATCCTCCATGGCAATGGTGTAAAGTAACTAAGTACATTTACTCAAGTACTGTACTTAAGTATAATTTTGAGTTTTTTTTTACTTTACTGGAGCAATTCAGATTTTCAGTATTTTTTACTTCTACTCCACTACATCTCAGAGGCAAATATTGTACTTTTACTCCACTGCAATATATGAAAACTTTAGTTACTAGTTACTTTGCAGATATAAATGATTACAGTACATTATAAAACATACATTAACCACTTTAGCCCTATTTTACACCTATGCTATTTGAAAATAGCCAATCTACAAGCTCACAACGCGTCGCAATGAGACGTGTCGCTATTTTCAAACATTTTTAGTACTTTTACTTTCGGTACTTTAAGTACATTTTGATACCAATACTTTTGTACTTTTACTCAAGTACATTTTTTAGAGTACTTCTACATTGCAGTATTGATACTTTTACTTAAGTAAAACATTTGAGTACTTTTTCCACCACCGCACTTGACCCTTGACACCAGCACAGGGTTGTCTTTGAACTCTGTAAAGGAATTTGTAAGGAAAATAAGGATGTTGTGATGATTACGTAAAGGACATTAATATGAATTATGTTTTACTTTGGTAGCAGTGAATTGCAGTACGTACAGCACAGTCACTTATTGATTATCATTATCGATTATTCCCTTAGCGATTATTCTATCAATTACCTTTTGGACCGAATAATCGACAGGACGTGTTACACTTTAAAACGCTTCTGGGGGCATTTTAACATCTACTCTCTGGCTTTTGTGTGCACCCCAGACAGTTTTCAAGTCGCTTCATTCAATATTTAGATATTTGATATTAATTTTGTCAGACACACCCCTTCCTTTATAAACACATTTTAACTTCAACTTTAACTCCAAGTTAGACTCATTGAAAACACATGTCCCTGGTTCTGGTGACTGATATTGATTGTCCTTCTAATGCGTGAGGGGGTCGTGTTTTTCCAAATACTTTTTTCATTTATTTGATTAGCCCTATAACGCCAAACGTATCATATATGATACACACAACTAATTATTTTGTAATAAATCATTGTAATCAATACTTGGACTAAGAACCTGTTGTATCATATCTGACACATCCCCACTTCCCCCTGGACCATACCATTTGCACTGCAGGTAGTTACAGAGGTTGATGCACTACTAACAAACAATTATTTTTTAAGCAGTTCTGGTAAGTTTTCCTAGTATATCTTTACTAATATTTTATAGAAATAAGTGTTGGATAACTTGAATGCACTTATGAGCTCTCAAAATGTAGCATTTGAGTTTGTTTTTTATGATGTCAAAAGTGTTTGTATCATATTTGATACTACAGGTCTATAGTCCTTTACGATTTGTATCATATTTGATACTACAGGTCTAAAAGAAATGTTATTGTCTCCGCCGGAGGTGGAGAGTATGTTTTCGCTTCGTCCCGCCGTGTGTTAGCATGGCCCCTAGCCAAGCTAACATTGGTCAAGCTCCACGCAATCTGGGAACCCATCGCCAACTGAAAATGAAAAACAGCGCCCTCTGCTGTTTGTTCTATGTCTGTTGGCTCTGGGCGGAAGAAAACGTAACGCCAGAGCGCAAGGAAACCGGTGTTTGTTGTATGCCTTCAGCGCATCACTTCCGGTTGGTGCGACTATGTTTTCATTCCCACTAACAATATTTCTACACGGAACACTAACACCACTTCTCCCAGAGAACATGGATCATATTGGTTATAAGCCCACTTGTTTCTATGATGAAAGAGTAAGTTAAAATGTGAATATCTTTCCGTGGTTTTGTCTGCTCCGCGGACGCTATTGTTAAATTAGTTTAAAGTAGTTTAGTTAGGGAAGGATCGAATCCCGCCCACTACATTTGATTGGGTAAAGCGCGGCCTGTTTCCTGATCTGAAGGCACGCCCATGCGCACACGTTATGACGAACCTCCCCGACAGATTCCAACGCAGTGCAGAATTTGTTCTTGAGAGATTAAGCTCCACGTGACACGTGTCAATATGTTGACACCAATGCCTTTGATTGGCTAGAGGGACGCATGACGAAATAAAACCCTATAAATAGGTGTGTCACTTCAAAAAGCCATTTATGTTTTTGAAGTGAGGTAAGACAGGATCAATCAGTCTTGATTTCCAGTACAAATCACCCGTCTGTGCGTGTGTGTGTCCCTCTGAGAACACCTAACATTGGTCAAGCAAAGGCGCAGAAGGCGCAGAAGGCGCAGAAGGTATAAGCCAAAGCTAAGAAAGCATACTCATCTACAACAGTAACACAGAAGAGGACTATAGAGTTGAATTGATCCCACAACAAGGCCGAAGTCTTAATACTGTAACAATTGGCCACCTTGATCAAATACATTATGTAGCACTAGAGAAAACTGACATATATCAAACACACCAATCAACTGCTGAAACTGTTCAAGACAATGAAGATGAAGAAGACAGACAAGCATTTGAACAAACCAGTCAATTACGACGACTCCCATATGACACATTGCTTCAAGAAGATTTTTTTTTAGATGCAGACACTACATATTCAGTCGCCCCTGCAGAACACCAAAAACCACGCGCATTCTACCAAGACGACCCGTTCTACCAAGACGACCCGTGCTATTAAAATAGTCTGCTGGCGGAGACTTGTGCTCCGAGGAGCACATTTTCTAGTTTTTTTTTTGTAATGTTAAAACCGACTTGAAATACCCCTTGTAATACCCCTTGTATCAAATATGATACAACAAATAAATGATACAAAGGAATGTTAAAAAAAATAAAACAAAATTAAAAATGTTTTAAGACCCAATAAAGTGTCCCTTTTCAAAAATGTTGTATTTTCTGACCTTTCCTTCTTAGTTCAGGTTTCACAGGGTTAGATTTGTATTTTATTTTATAGTCCTATTTTTAGAGTCCTCCAATTCTCCATCAGTCATGGCTGCCAGTTCCCACCTGATGTCGTGTGGGAGTTCTGACTGCTCCAGACCGTACTCAATAACTGCTAGCTTGCATCGCGTCTTAAGACTAGGACTTAAGTCTAAGATGTACAGATCATCATTGTTGTATGTGAAATCTTTATATCCTCCGAAGATGATGACACAATCTCTCACCATGCAACAGCATCTGCCGATCATCCAAAACCGGTCATTCACCTTGGGCTTAACCTCCTTCCAGGAAAAGGTCTCTGGACTGAATTTCCACATATCATTGCAGGTCAGAATATTAGTATTATCAAATTCATTCCAGCTCTCACCACCAAAGATGTACAGCTCTCCATTGTAAGCAAAGGCTGAATGGTCCGCACGTTCTTTTGGATGAAGCTGTGCAGAAGGTGTGCTCAGCCAGCAGTTGGTCTCTGTGTCAAACACACTGATATTATTGTTGTAGTCATCCTCGTCCCCTAAGCCCCCAAACACAAACATCTTCGTCCCGATGATGGTGGCAGAGTGATATGATGAAACAGGCGGCAGAGTGCCTCTGGGGTTCATTGAAGACCAGATCATTGTGGTGGTGTCCAGCTTGTATAAGTCATTGGTGCCCTCCGTAGACATACATGACCTTCCCCAAGACACAGGCTGAGTGGTTCCTCCTCGCCTCTGGTACGGTCCCAGAAACCTCATAATTGAGCCATCCGTGGGTGTCGACATCAAACGCATAAAGCACGTTGTTGCATAATGCACGTTGTTGCATATTCTTACCTCCCCAGATGTAGACGATATCTCCAATGAGCACAGCTGTATGTTGCCAGAGAATACAGGGTACCTCAGGGGGACGTTCTCCTCTTGTAGTTGTCACTGGCGGCAACTTCATCCATCTCAGAGACACTGTGTTGAATGTGTTGAAGACGTACACATTGAGCTGGTTTCCTGGAGGTTTCTTAGCGTTTCTTAGCGTCTCCAAATCGCCAAAGACGTACACTTTGGGTCCAACTGCTACAGCTGTATGAGCTGTATGAGGAGGATTGATGATATTTTGATTTACCCGCAACTTCACTGTACAGTGCAACATTTGACAGACAACCAGCACACTGCATTAAATAATTCTTCTACCGCCTTTCTCTGTGAAACAGTCTTATTCGAACATGCTACCATTTATATAGGAGGGCAGTCTATGATGTCAGTACTATGATGTCAGTTAACGTGCAGTTATAGAATCATCATATTTTGGTCAAAGTTTCAGCCCACGTATGGAGCCCAAGAATGACACCTCCCAGTGTGAAATGTAGGTTCCAAAAAGCTAAAAAGTATAAACGATCTCAATGCCCGTGCCTATGACCTTCCAACCTGGGGAGGAGTCTTTAATGTGTGTCAGATGTACAGGTGTTACAGATATGTCATTTTGTTTTGTTTTATAATGATGAACAAGAAAAGAGGTCATATTCACATCAATCCTATATCAACATTGGCTATTTGGAGAGCGGGGCGGTGGGGTTGGCCAGTGGGCGGACCTCTGATGTCAATCTGACTCAGCCATAACCATATAAGGACTTCCCAATGCAGCTACGCCCAAATAGAGTGTGTTGTCTAACCTCAATGTGTCCTCATTGGCATCAGCCGCAAACAAATCAATCAGCTCCATATGGGAAAAAGGGGGCATCCCCATATATGGGCTATATACTGATGACATCAGTGATCTCCATACAGTACGTGGGCATAAAAGAGACAAGGATTGACAGATACAGAGATCCGTTTGTCCAGAGCCACAGATCCGAGCCCATATATGGTCATGTGCATATATACAGACTCGAGGGAGTGTGGTGATATTCAGATACACATGATCTCCATAGTCATGTGATCAAGACGGATCTTTTAGATTTTTCATATTCCATCCTAAAAGGATAACACAAATGTAGCTCTGGGGACTTGTAAACATCTATTTACATGTCCGTCTGCCTCTGACAGGCAGTCACTGGTGGTGGTAGGATTAGCTTGAGCTTGTATATCTGCCATTTTTGAATAGCCAACGCGAAAAGCTAAAATGACATGCTTTCCCGGTTTTAATGGGTTAAAGTTTACCCAGAGTCTTCTTAATTATTTTTCCTGGCTGTTTGTCCATAAGTCTGGTTGTCCATAGCAGATCTAACAAGCTCCGTGAGCTTGTTAGATCGGCTATTTTCAAACAGCTGATGTGTATGGAATTAAAGTGGTGAAACAGATTTTGATGCTACATTAAAATATTTTGCTGGGGAACCCCCTGGAACCCCCTCAAGGACCCCCGGGAGTCCCCGGACCACCCTTTGACAACCAACGCATTACACAACACAACACACAGGGGATGTTGCTGTGTACCTCAAAAACACGCACAGGAATACGTCTGTTCATTTTCAACAAACACTCCACAACCGTCGGCACTTTCTTCAGTGACATATAACAGGGCGAGGGCCTTCTCTGATTCACGTCGGTTTTCCCGGCAGAGATGTGCATCTGCTGAAAACGACATCACGCACGTAATGTCTGTGAGGCTCCTCTCGATCCATGCAGATCAATGGTTGTCCTTGTTTCACACAGGGGTCCCTGCCAGAGTCAGCGTGCAACGCCAGGGAGAGGGGGGGGGGGGGGCAGCTCTGTGATGTATCAGTAGAGTGTGTGTGTGTGTGGGTGGACATACACGGCTTCTGCACTTTACTCATGCTGCATTGGCACAGCCTGTGGCTCTCTCTCACCATCCATCTCTCTGAGTGCTGGATGTGTGTGCAGAGGGAGACAGAAAGAGAGAGAGAGAGAGAGATGGGTGGGGGGAGAGAGAAAGAGAGAGAGATGGGGAAAAGGAAAGAGAGAGAAAGAGAGAGAGAGAGGGGGGGGGGTGTGAGTGTGAAAGAGAGAGGGTGGAATGAACCGGTGTGGACTAATACAAACGGTGAGAAAATAATCAGCCATAAGCAGAATGCAGATAAACATTCTAGTCAACACAGAGTAGTGCAGCTTTTTTGTAAACTGAATGAAAAAAAAAATGCCATCAAAAATCATTTGGATCTTAAAGGGGCCCTGAGCTTACATCTCTATTTTTGAGACACCGTCAAAATCACAACACAACCTGCTAAACGGAAAATATAAAATGTTGTGTTATTAACCACAATCCTGTTATTTTACTATTATGTATTACACATAAAACAATGTTTGTTTTATGTTGTTTGCAGCACACAAACGTAAAAGCACATAGTAATATAATATAGTAGAACTTATGGGGTCAATTTCTACACTCACAGTACTCACTCACACATATGTGTGAGTCTGTGAGGATTTTGTGCAGCTCTAGTGTTTATGGAACTTTTTCTTTGGCTGTCATCATGCTCTAGATGAGATTAGTGTGAAGTCCATTGTTGTGTTGTTGTGACTTGCAGTGCAGATGTGATAGGCATGATGGCAGGCTTCCTGTAAGCTGGATCCACTGAGTCTTCTAGGAATGATAAAACCACAGCAACAAGCCTTGGTAGAAAGTACTTCAAGTGGCACTATGTAACTTTTTGGGAATTAATAAAATGTTATTTTGTCCAATCTGTATGGTAGAGTATGTTAACACAATATAACTTATACAATTGGGGTGGTTGTATTTGGTCTCCCTGCTCTTCTATTGAGACATTTAGATTGTGTCAAAGGTTTCACCTAGACACAGGATCTGACGCGAATTTTGACCTGATGGTCAAGATTCAATTTATCCCCTGAGCAAGCAGGCCGGCTCTATTAGCTCAATGGTAAACATTTCAGCACTTGCGCAGGAAACCAGGTTCAAATCAAGAGGAAAGTTACACAGTGCAGCTTTAAGTATACTTTTGAGGTACTTTTAGTTTACTTGAGAATTTCCTTTTTTATTTTATTTTGCACTTCTAGATCACTACATCTCAGAGTTAAATATTGTAGCCTACTTTTTACTCCACTATTATGATTTCATTGATTTGACCGCTTTAGTTACTAGTTACTTTGCAGATTTAGCAGATTAATACAAAACATACAATAATCAATTAAGCCCTCTTTTATACTTCGGCTATTTGAAAATAGCAGATCTTCAAGCTCACAAACTTGTCTGCTATTCTCTAAATGTTATTTTCAAGAATTTGAGTGCTTTTACTGTAAGTATAATCTGATGCCATTGCTTTGCACTTTTACTCATGTAGCATTTTGAATACAGAACACCGTTTTACTTGTAACAGTGTTTTTTTATTGTGGTATTGCTACTACAAAAGTGCATTAAAAATAAAATGCATAATTAATATTATTATTATTACTTTTACTTTGTAGGCTACTTTCCACCAGTGGATAAGGGCACAGCAACAAGCCAGTGCCCTCCACGTCACCACGAGGCTGCGGCTGCACGTTGGACCCTGGAGATGATGGAGGGTGAAGATTAAAAGGAATGTTATGTCTGGCCTGCAAGATAACACATGATGTGGGTCACATACAGTCTCTGGGTGGGAGTAGTGGGCAATGGCATGGGTCAGTGTGTGTGTGTGCACGTGAGTGCTCCTTATCTGCACATACACACACACACGTATACAGTATTTTGTTTATTATTCTGCACATATTGGTGTGTGTGTGTGTGTGTGTGTGTGTGTGTGTGTGTGTGTGTGTGTGTGTGTGTGTGTGTGTGTGTGTGTGTGTGTGTGTGTGTGTGTGTGTGTGTGTGTGTGTGTGTGTGTGTGTGTGTGTGTGTGAGAGAGAGAGAGAGAGAGAGAGAGAGAGAGTGTGTGATTCAAAGATAAAAGATTGATAGAAGACAGAGAAAATAAGTGCATGTGTGTGTGTGTGTGTGTGTGTGTGTGTGTGTGTGTGTGTGTGTGTGTGTGTGTGTGTGTGTGTGTGTGTGTGTGTGTGTGTGTGTGTGTGTGTGCGTGTGCGTGTGCGTGCGTCTGTGCCTACGTCAGAGGGGAGGGGGTGTTGTTGTTGATGTGTTAATGAGTGTTGGGTTCCTGTCAGAGGGCAGATGTGCCTACGTGCAGATCAGATCAGGGTGCCACCACACATGCCAGCAGGCCCTGTCGCCACTCTACCATGTCGGACAGTCCCATTAAAAACCCTGCTGGTGGCAGACCTGAGTTTCCTTTCCTGTTCCTCCCTCACTCCCTCCCCTCTGTCTACCCCCCCCCCCCCCCCCCCCCCCCATCCAATTCGATTCACAGGAGCTTTATTGGCATGAGAAAACATATGTTTACATTGCCAAAGCAAAAGTGTAACAAAACAGTCAAAACAAAACAATATATTAAATGGGAATAAAGACAGAGCTGTGTTACATTGCAACTTAGAGGGAAGACTATCTTACGAAACTATACAAATTGTGCATTTTCTGTCAGAGATAGTTGTACATCTATATAGGAAAGGTTTGCTTGGGATAAACCTGTTGAAACAGTTGACAACAGTATTTCAATGTTTTGCGTTCACGTGGTATAAAACCTTTGCGAAAAATACCAGCAATTTATTCAAATGTAATTAAGGTGGTTGCTCCGTTCATATGTACAGTACCCCCCCCCCCCCCTCTCTCTCTCTCTCTCTCTCTCTCTCTCTCTCTCTCTCTCTCTCTCTCTCTCTCTCTCTCTCTCAGTATTTTAGGGGATTTCTTTACAATGGTCGCAGTCATTTCCTTGCCATTGTGAAGAAGAATACAATACATTCAAGCTGTTGATAGCCAACTGATGCAAACTGTGTTCCTCAAAACGACCTGGTCCCCAAAACAATGTACTAGAAGTGGCAGCAACAGTAACAGATTGATGAAATGGCTTTAATTCAATAATGCTTAATAACCAATCTGTATTAGGCTAAATCATAGTATGACTATAAAAAAGGACCATATTATTAATGCATTTCTTAATAAATATGGGTACAATTAAAGAGACTTGCTGGGATTTATGTGAAATCCACATTTAAAGAGTAAAATAAGATTGCAAGGAAGAGCAGCCTGCCTGACACTCGCGCATGGTGCTATAGCGCCTCCGCGTGGCCACAAAGGGAATACCACAAACAATGAAGATAAGAGTCCAAAACCATTAGACCTATGGTCCAAACTCAGAGGATGTGGTGACCATTGTGAGCTTGACTTGTAGATCGGCTATTTTCAAATGGCCGAAATGTATAGGGTTAATGTATGTTTTGTAATAATAATCAAAATCTACAGTACTAACATTTTCAAATATTTGTATTGAGTAAAAGTACAATATTTGCCTCTGAGAGTGGAGTGGAAGTAAAAGTACTGAAAATTTGAAGTACTCCAGACCAGTAAAGTAAAAGATACCTCAAAATTGTACTTCAGTATAGTACTTGAGTAAATGTTACTTTACACCATGCACTGACGTTGACATTGTGATTCTTGGCCAGACAGTAGGCCTACTAGATCATGCAACTGATGGTTGATGATCATGCTGCAGGTCTACCACAACCTAGTTTCAGCACATAATCAATATTTAATACAGACTGTCAATATTGGCTTAGTGTTGGTGTAAATCGCTGCAGTGCAGTCTCTTCTGCCCCTCAAAATACGACCTTGTCCAAACAAACAGGCAACCTGCTGACCTGCTGTCAAAATGTTCCTGTCAATATTCCACATTTATGAAAATGTCATAAATGTGGAATATTGACAGGAACAAATACAACATTCAGATTGTATTTGCACTCACACGCCATTGTAGTTATTATTATTATTTTTAATGACAAAATATCAACATTAAAATTACAAATAATGTCACAACCATTACTGTTTACTATTACGTCAATAGTGAACCGTTGCCCGACAACCAACATAGCCAATCACAGCATGACAGACCACCCCCTCCGGGCCATGGGAATGGATCCTGGACCCTAGAATACTACTAACTGGGATCGTGGCCATGGGTGTAATCAGGCATAAGCACCACTGGGTGTCGCTGCACAGTCCTACTATAAAAATCAACCCGAATCATTTCTGCTACAGCTGATTCAAGTCGCCATCTTTTCCCAGACATAAACAACACCGTGGGGTCGCGGTGGCATTTGGATGCACGCTTGACATTTTGAGAAGTTTAAAGATCCGACCTTGTTACAGCGGCCTCGGCCGACCCTCCGGGTGGGTCTTCTGCTCGTCCCCGGAGATGTGGCCAGGTGATCTGGGGACCTGAGGGACAGCTGGTCGGTGTGGTGCTGGTGCTGAGAGACAGAGAGAAACAGAGAGGAGGCTCATCAGCTGTTTGCAAAGCAATAGGTTTGTTTGCATGATGACAGCTGTGTGACTGACAACCATCAGTGACATGTGTTGATGTTTGTCGTAGTATTCGTATATGTTTGAATAGCTTTTTGTAAAACGTGGCGTGTTGCGTGGGTTTGCAGTCTCGCAGCCAGTGTGGCGTCGCTTATTGCCCCAGTAGAGGCCATTTAACTCCGTCCTGATATTGGCCACCGATCGGATTAAAATGCTTTTTTATTGAACAATGCGGAATATAGGGGTACTTCTGAGGGGCCGTACATGATTGTAACATTCGTGGCCATGGGGTCAGCACTTTATATTTGAAATCTGAACGTTAATGTCGATGTACGGGCCAAAAGGGGAGAAAGTGCAAACACTATTTTGAAGATCATCCATGACTGTCATCCATGACTGTCAAAGCTGGACAGCATTACTTGACAGGTGTGTGGCGTTTTTATTCTGTCTTGTACACAGACATCATGGGGGTCCTCCCGAGTCGTGGACCCCTCCTGGTGTAATGGACTGAAGGTGGAGGAGGAGGGGGAGGAGGTGCTGGTCCTACACATGTAGAAGACATGGACCAGGAGTATGAGAGAAGACTGCTGAGGCAGATCAACCACCAGAACCTGCCAGCAGAAACCCACCTGACTAAAGTGAGTTGTGAAGCAGTGCTGGTTTTCCACACATGTTCAAGTCAAGGACCCCCAAATGAATGTGCATACCCTCTGACCCTCCTTTTTAAACAGATTTTCAAGGATCAAGAGGTGTGTGTGTGTGTGTGTGTGTGTGTGTGTGTGTGTGTGTGTGTGTGTGTGTGTGTGTGTGTGTGTGTGTGTGTGTGTGTGTGTGTGTGTGTGTGTGTGTGTGTGTGTGTGTGTGTGTGTGTGTGTGTGTGTGTGTGTGTGTGTGTGTGTGTGTGTGTGTGTGTGTGTGTGTGTGTGTGTGTGTGTGTGTGTGTGTGTGTGTGTGTGTGTGTGTGTGTGTGTGTGTGCGCGCCAGCCACAGGTTGGCTAGGTAGGCCTATTACACACGTGGTTAAAGCGGTAACAGGTCAGGTGTGCACATGGGAAAGCCACTAAATAGCATTTCAGTGATTTATTGTTTAATCTATATGGATTTGGGAGCCTATATTATGCCAACTAAAGGTTTGTCGAAATAAATTGATCAGCAATTCCAAAGATATGAGCTCTGGACATTGCCTGACTAAACGTAACCAACCTATTAGCCCTTCAATGACACATGGTGGTTCCCCGAATCCCCGGGCCCCACATTGAGAACCACTGTAAAATGTTCTCAATGAACCGCACTACACTACTAGACAGTTAATTATTATGGCTCTATAAACTGAGTCTATGGGTGAGGTGATATTGCGAGGCATCAGGCACTTCTTGTTCAATATTGCCATATAAGCTTGAGAAATATAACCCCCATGCACTCATGCTGTGAAACGATGAACCATTCTCTCTCTCTCTCTCTGTCCCCAGTGTGGAGGGGCCGCTTGCAGCCCCCTCAGTGTCAAGTCAGGAGATCGCTTCATTCCCACTCGTGCTGGAAGCAATTGGAGCATCAACTTTCATTATGCCAATGTGAGAGAACTAAACACTATATATATCTATATATAATAGTACACCGTGTGTGTGTGTGTGTGGGGGTCTTCAAAACAGAGTGCAACCACTTTCCAATGCAACACTGGTTAGAGCTATTGCTATGGTTGAGATGTTGTTTGTTTGTCTTCTTTCTCCTTTAAGGAAAACTGTGGCTCCCCCAGTCAGAGCCACAAGGCAAAGGACGCTAGCTCTGATTCAGGCAAAGGTTGGTAATCCTTTTGTCACGTACACAGTCAAATCCTCTCTTTTACGCTCTTTGCTGCTAAATTAACACCAAGAAGTGTATTATCTGTACTCTGACCGTAGTGATTAAACAACCTTACATTTGACTCATTTTATCTACCTTTGTTCCTTCACAATTAATAGATTTCTTCTTTTAATTGTATGGAGATGCAAGGTTTCTGCCTGACTGCGACGCTATGCAACTCGAGTCGATACCATAAATGAGGGCCATTCCTCAATAGAAAGCAGGATTAATGATTGATCCGAGACCCTTTTTTTTTTTTTGGGGGGGGTCATTGGTTTGTGGGAAATCCTGGAAAGTACCACATCGTTGCTGTCGGGCAGAAACCTCTTATCTCCATATTTTCTTTCTCGTAAATTAACGCCCTACTTGATTATCCTACAGCGCCCGCGTTTTGAGCTTGTTGATCTGCTACTTTAGCTATTTTATTTTTATTTTTTAATCCTGAAAAGTAACAGTTTTGGACATATATGAGGTTTCCACCCGACAGAGACGATGTCTTCTTATCCGCTATTGCATAATATGTCTGTATGGTCCTTCTTCCAGATGCTGTCGCCTATGCTGCCCTGTTGAGGAATGAGTTATTGGGGGCGGGGATCGAGACGGTGCCAGACCCTCATACTGACGACCGGAGACATACAGTCCTCTCCCAAGACTCTCACAGCCTCTTCAGGGTATATGAACCAATGGCTCTCAAAGTCTCCTTGTGGGGGGGGGGTACCAGGGGGTCCCCACTCCCTAAAGTAGTTAATATAGCGACACAATCATTTTAATCACTTTTAACTATTATTTTATACTTTAGCTATTCAAAAATAGCACATATACAAGCTCATAGCGCGGCACCGAGTGCCGCACTATGAGCTTGTAGATCAAATTATTTGAAAAATCTCAACAATGTTTGGAACATTTTGAATAATTTTGATTTTTTGAACACAAATCTTCTATTCTGGGGGTCCCTGGCACAACATATTTTACCCCACAGGGGTAGTAGAAACGATGTGCACCAGTGGTCAGTTAACACATTTCAGAACAATATTAGTACCGTAGTATTGGGTTACATTTTTTTTGTGTGCAGGTGACCCAAAACTTGAAAACTCTTAACATGAATTCAGCATGTAACTAGAGTTGTTTTGTGTTCCCCACCAGTACACTGTCCACACAAGGAAAGTGCCTTTCGATGGCGCTAACGAAGTCTCGCCCTACTCCCTTTCTCCTCTTAGTAACAAGAGGTACAGTATGTTGATCTCACACTTGCCATACTTCAGTGTGTCCACTGGCTCCTTGAGGGGGTTCCAGGGGGTCCCATGTTTTGGTTGTGGACCGATTTTTATGGGTAAATTTCCCATTTTTTTCCGTTTCCTACATAAAACAAAAGTAAAAAAATTTCATCAATTAAATACATAATAAGAAGTAAGTATATCATCATCATTTCCATAAATACATAGGTAAAAAGCGTAGAAGAGGTAGCAAAAATAGCAGATCCACAAGCTTGCGACGTGTTGTGAGCGGGCAAACGTCTAATTTCTCTTTTGGGTGTTGAGCTAAAATGTTTGGGAAGTTGGGAACCACTGCTCTAGTCTGTACAGATAATAATGCTGTGTTGAATTGTGTCCAGATTTGGACTGGTCTTGTTGACCTTTCCTCCTTCGGTCCTGTTCCCCCTCGAACCTTTGCAGTCACAAGCTGCTCCGTTCCCCGCGCAAGCCGGCCCGCAAGATCTCCAAGATCCCCTTCAAGGTGCTGGACGCCCCGGAGCTGCAGGACGACTTCTACCTCAACCTGGTGGACTGGTCTGCAGGCAACCTGCTCAGCGTGGGCCTGGGGGCCTGTGTCTACCTGTGGAGCGCATGTACCAGCCAGGTGAGGTGCCGGGGGGGCCTGGGTTCTACCAACATTCTGAAAATGTCTTCTAAATCCTGACGACAGTTTTCTGAAAAACCTGTTTCTATATCAGTGGTTCTCAAACCTTTTCTTGTCAAGGACCCCCAAAATTATTTGTATTTGGCCGCGGACCCCCGTCTCAAAAAATAATTATATATATATATATATATATATATATATATATATATACTTTTTTTTTTTTTCATAGATTTGCACAAATGTCCAAGATTTTTATAGCCAAAGTATAAAATGACACAGATGCTTTCCCGGTTTTAATTGATTAAAGAGGCAGTGCCACGGGCCCACATTACCCCTGGCCTGGATAATGATCATTGGGTAGTAAGGGCATTCCACGATGTACATTAGTCCGGTGGTTCTGAAAGTTTTTTCCTTGGAGCCCCCCGTATCTTTGGGAAAACACTGCATTAGTCCATGCCAGTTGAATGAGAGTGGGTATGGGTCATTGATCTGGACAAAACCAATGTGAGTTGTCCAGGTTTGAACACTGATGTGATGAGACGGGAAAGCATAATTTTAGACTTCTTTGGCTATTCAAATATGTCTGTCTGTCTGTCTGGGGTCCGCAGCCAAAATACATGTAATTTTGGGGGTCCTTGACACGAAAAGGTTTGAGCACCACTGATACAGCAACATACGTTTTTCAGAAAACGGTTCAAACGGATTTTAGAAGACATTTTTGGAAAAGGCCTCAGGTCCTAATGGCTTAATTGAAAGGTGTCCTGTGTTTATGTATGTCTTCAGGTGACCAGATTATGTGACCTCTCCGTAGACGGAGATTCTGTTACGTCAGTGTGCTGGAACGAGAAGGTGAGTTTAACTGTTTAATGGACATGTATCATATCGTGACACTGTCGGGCAGAAACCTCTTGTCTCCATATTCTAACTTTTTTTTCCTTCATACTACAGCCTAGCTTCGTGCCGCGTTTTGAGCTTGTAGATCTGCTACTTTTGAATTAGAATCCTGAAAAGTAACAGTTTTGGACAGGTTTCCACCTGACAGAGACGATATCTGTCCCATTTACTTCTCATGACATCTGTTGTTATAGTGCACAGAAAGTTCGAGAGAGTAAGTAAAAAAAAAAAAGTATGCAAATGGAACCAAATGGACCCATAGGACCATATTCACACGGCGGCCATTTTGGAATTTAACATTGCGTTGCTGTGGCAACTGGGGTGGCAACTGGGGTGGCATTTCATTGACTTAATGGCAATATGGCCGCCGTGTGAATATGGTCTATAAGGGTCAGTTTGGTCCATTTGCACGGTGGAAATACAAATTTTATCCAATTGGGAGAGAGAACAGTACAAGATACCGTATAAGATAATTTATCGGCTTCAATTTCATAATGATCCAATTTTGTTTAGTCATTTTGTTTTTGTTTCATAAATTTCAATTGCACTTGTTTATCCTGTATGAGTTTTCTCATCTGATTGGATAAAGCTGGTATCCCGCTCTGAGAATATATCATTATCTGTTAACTAAAGAGTTAACAGATACCGTAAAAAAAATATTTGTCTGGTCCCAGGCTAAGTAATGCCAGGCTCTTGTTTCATAAGTATAGTAAGATTGAAATATAACTGTTGCTTATGCTCCTGTCAGGGCAGTCTGGTGGCTGTAGGAACCCATAAAGGTTACGTCCAGATCTGGGACGCGGCCGGAGGCAGGAAGCTGACCAGCCTGGAGGGTCACTCAGCCCGTGTAGGTCAGTCACTCCTTCACTCGCTTTACAAAACTCACTACTTTTTCAGTCGGAACGTCTCGTCAAGATGAAAACGTATTTATTGCAATGATATTGCATTGTATTGGGCGGTGTGGCTCTGGTCCTGGTGACGCTCCAGAACAATCTGTGCGAGCATGACACAAACACAAAACACGAAGATACACCGCAATTAAAAGAGCAAGATACAATACATATAAATTGAATGAATTGAGGTGTCTACCTGTTTATGTCTATGGTAGTTTTGCGGCTACACATGGTCAGCGTGTAGATCTGCTCCTCAAATAGTTTTCAAATAATTGTAGTGTTGTAAAAAGTCAAAAGTATAAATAAAAAAAAAACATTCTCAAGTAGCGTAAAAGTACCTCGAAATTGTATTTAGGTGTAGTACTTGAGTAAAAACTAGACTCTCTCTCCACCCCCCCTTGCCCGTGTCTTCAAGGTGCCCTGGCGTGGAACGGGGAGCAGCTGTCGTCGGGGAGCCGTGACCGCGTCATCCTGCAGAGGGACGTCCGAACACCACCCCCCGTCGAGAGGAGGCTGCAGGGACACCGGCAGGAGGTGTGCGGCCTCAAGTGGTCCCCGGACCACCAGCACCTCGCCTCCGGTGGCAATGACAACAAGGTGAGAGAGCATCACACGCGTCTAGTCTACACACCCATAGTGGTAGCCGATCCATGTCTCTTTGGTTCCGTTTTTATTTTTACACCCTTTTAAGGGGGAAATTAACACTGAGGATTTTAACCATGTAGATTGCGGTCCCAGAGATGATTATCTTATCAAATGAGAGCGGCGTATTCCATATCGTCGCTGTCGGGCAGAAGCCTCACTATATTTTTCGTAAATTAACGCCCTACTTGATCATACTACACCCTCACACTCACGCATCAAAAGTAGCAGATCTGCAAAAGTAGGCAGATCTACAAGCTCAAAACGCGTCGCTTCGCGCCGCGTTTCGAGCTTGTAGATCTGCTACTTTTGAATAGCCAAAGAAATCCTAAAATGACGTTTCCCCGATTGAATGGTGTTAATGTCTGACATTTCTGGACAATAAAGTATTCAATCAATCAATCCTTCCCAGTTACTGGTGTGGAACAGCTCCAGTCTGCTGCCGGTGCAGCAGTACGGCGACCACCTGGCGGCGGTGAAGGCCATCGCCTGGTCCCCCCACCAGCACGGGCTGCTGGCGTCGGGCGGCGGCACGGCCGACCGCTGCCTCCGCTTCTGGAACACGCTGACGGGCCAGGCCCTGCAGAGCACGGACACCGGCTCCCAGGTCTGCAACCTGGCCTGGTCCAAACACGCCAACGAGCTGGTGAGAGACGGCTTATACTGTTGTACTGTACATGATGATCGTGGCTGGAAACCTTGTACTGTACAGCATTGGTTCCCAAACTGGGGGGGTCCCCAAATTATGTGTGTGGGGGGGTTGGGGGGGGGGTCGCATTCCTAAGCCAATCATTTGATGACCAGCTGACCGGTAGGCTCTTTGTGTCTCCTACCAAACCGCTGCCGGTCATCAAATTATTGGCTTAGGAATGCGACAAAAACAAAACAAAAGTCTCCATGGGGTGACTAATCGATAGAAAAAGTAGTTTTGGGGGTTAACCCATTAAGGCCTGATTCCGATTTTTTTTTTTTTATGTTTTCTAAATCCCAACAGATTTTTAAAAAATATATAAAAAAACATTTTTTATGATTTTTCAAAAATAGCAGATCTACAAGCTCATAGCGCGGCACTCGGTGCCGCGCTATGAGCTTGTAGATCTGCTATTTTTGAATAGCCAAAGAAATCTAAAGTGAAACAGACACGTTCCAGGTCTTATTGGGTTAACTATCCCTTAAGACCTTTTTAATACCAAATTGTCAAATATTACGTTAGAAAGAGGCAAACATGGTGAAAATAGCCGATCTACAAGCTCACAACGCCTCCCAGTGTGACGCGTTGTGTGCTTGCAGTTCGGCTATTTTCACAATATTTATCTGTGTAACCGAGTCTAACTAACTGTAATGCCTCAACTTATTCAATTTCCAAGTGCTTGTCAGGGTGGGGGGTCCCCGAGTTCAAATATGATTCTTTTGGGGGGTCGCTGGAAATGGGAAAGTTTGAGAACCCTTGCTGTACAGTATGTCCAAAACTGTTACTTTTCAGGAAATGTAGAAAAAAGAACCCCCGTTCCAATCGATCCAATGTCGTTTTTAATTAGTCAACTTGTTACTACTTTTCATTGGTTAAATTCATTTTCAACCTGATCCTCATATAATTCCTCACTAATGCTCATTATAAATGTCTGTCTACTCGCAGAAACCTGCGTACCAATGACATTATCAATGGGGATTCCAAGCAATTGTAAACTACATACAGCCTTTCTCCTCCTGGAAAGTTAACATGGTGAAATGGAAGCCATTGTTCTTGCACTTATACATTTTTTAAAAGTTGGAAATCTTGTTTGAAATGACCAAACGAATACAATTAAATCACAGTTAGACCCATGCAAGAATTCTCTTCTTTTTTTTTTTACCATGTCATGTTTCTTTTTATTCACTAGATGGCAACCCTGGGCCAGGTTTCCCCTAAGTAATCAGTACTGACACTGCTTTAAATCGTCCCATTCTGGTCTCAATATTAAACCTACAGTTGCAACCATTTGCGTTACGTGAATGTTTTCCTGTGTTCTCAGGTGAGCACTCATGGCTACTCTCAGAACCAGATCCTGGTATGGAAGTACCCATCACTAACCCAGGTGGCCAAACTGACGGGACACTCCTACAGAGTTCTATACCTGGTAAGACTGCATTGGAAGTCAAATTGAAAAATAATTGAAAAAGGAAACTGAAAGCCCATTAAGACCTGAAGCCGATTTCTACAAATGTCTTCTAAATCCCAACAGTTTTCTGAAAAACCTATGTTTCTATATCGGTGGTTCTCAAACTTTTTCATGTCAAGGACCCCCAAAATGATATGTATTTGGCCGCGGACCCCACTCTCAAAACATGTTGTTCCAGGGACCACCAGAAGCAAATATTTGAGTTAAAAATGTTCGCTTTAAAATAATCGAAATATATTAATTTGCAAATTCTCGATTTTTCAAAAATGGCAGATCTACAAGCTCATAGCGCGGCATATCTGCTATTCTTTGAATAGCCAAAGTGTAAAATAATGCTTTTTAGCTCAAATGAAAAAGTGACACAGATGCTTCTTCAGGTCTTAATGGTTAAAGGTGCTGCTGACCTTGATACTGACCATGATATCGTCGCTGTCGGGTCCGAAACAGTTACTTTTCGGGCTTCAAATTCAAAAACGGCAAAAGTAGCAGATCTACAACCTTCACGCTGCATTTCGAGCTTGTGGATCTGCTAGTTTTGATACTTTTGTGTGACGCTGTAGTATGATCAAGTAGGACATTGATTTATGAAAAAACACAAGAAGTTAGAATATGGAGATAAGAGGTTTCTGCCCGACAGCTACGTTATGGAGACACAATGACCAGTACCATGGAGACTCAATGATGTGACGGGGCCTGTGATAATGTCACCCGTGCCATGAGTGAAGCTTGGTAGTGTTCTCTCTGCCTGTCTACATGTAAGGTGCTGTTGCTAAAGTCAATGCATAAAAAAAAGGAATCCTGCACACCGTCTTCACTTAACAGCCAAAACATTTAAGTGGAAATACGTTTATTCAGGTATCCTATGCACCTGTCCATGAAGTAAGTGTGTAGAAGGTCCTTTTTAAACCGCTATTGCTAAAGTAAAATGGCCGACTTTATAGTGAAGACTTCAGTCATGTTGGCGTCTTAAATCAGTCCTCTCCTTTTGTGTTCTTCTACACCCCAGGCTGTGTCACCGGACGGCGAAGCCATCGTTACGGGAGCCGGGGACGAGACGCTACGTTTCTGGAACGTATTCAGTAAAACGCGATGTACCAAGGTACAGTGCAGCCGTCATTATTTGCCACAGACACCAGTCTGACCTGATCATTTGTTGTTGACAGCAAAGTACAGTAGCTTACACAATCATCAGAGAAACATGCATGACGACATGCTTGTATCGAGGCTAGGGCCTTATAAAAATGTTCAGTTTGCTGCGATTGACATTAATTAAATGTTTTTTTATGGTGAAAATAGCAGATCTACAAGCTCACAACGCGTCGCATTGTGATCTTGTAGATCGGCTATTTTCGATATTTCTGTATGACGCCATTATACAACAAACGGGGTTAAGTGCATGTCAATTTGTTGATACATAAGCAATAGAAATTATGTATTTAAAAAATGCTATTCGATTACCTACCTACATGAGTAAAATTAAGACGGCTATTAGTTAACTGCTCGATCCTAATCAAGGCAACTGTAAGGAAGCAAATTGATTCAGAGGACAGCGTCCATGCTCACGAAACATGCAGGCTTACGTCTTTTCAACATTTCTTTCTAGTTTCTTTTTATAATTTTTAAAACTGGAAAGCAGTTTAGAAACCCAGATGTTTTGTGTTCGTCTTCCTCAGGAATCCAAGTCGGTGCTGAACTTGTTTACCAGGATACGATAGTGACGAGCGACGGGGGGAGGGGTCAGGACTTCAGAAAGTGGGGGACACACTGGCACCGACCCACCAGCACACGGACGACAGATGCACCAGACCCCTCTCTTCACAGTACTACCCCGACACTGCACCGCCTCTCTGAGACCACACGTCTTGATTCCACTTTTTATACGGAGGACACGTCCAACAATCTAATGATTGAAGACCTACCGCGTTCATGGATTTAAATTTAAAAAATCAAAGCAATCTGGAGTTTGGGACATTTCGTCTTGCGTACAAAGCTTCCTTTTTTTCCTCGTTATGGATGTGTTTAAAAGAAAATGTTTTATCATGTATTAGAAGTATAAACGTGCAAGAGATATAAGCTATATAATGGTGACAACCATCATGTTTTCGTAACAAAAAAAGCTCTTTTTAAGTTCTCAATTCTCAAAGGAGAAGAGGCTCCTGGGGAAATGTGCAGCCCTGCTTTGGGTATGTGTGTGTGTGTGGGGGATTTCTATATTTTGATAACATGCGTATATGATTGATAGTATACGATGGAAGAGAAATAAATATGTGCACCCACAGCTGCTCACACAGCTGGAAAGACTATGTTTTTGTGCTGTTTGTTTTTATCATGACTGTCATAACCATGCAGATCCCGTGAATCAGTGGTGGATAAAGTGTTCAACCCCAGTGCTTGAGTCAAAGTATAGATACTCCTGGTCAAATATTACTCGACTCCTGAAGGTTGCGCAGGCAGATTTATACTTAACTCATTGCCTGCCATGGACGAGTTAATTCGTTTAATTTGTCAAATTCTGCTATGTTTTGTTTTTTTGTTTTTTTTCACACAGAACCAGAGAGAACGCGATCCGAAGATGTACTGCTCCATTCACTTCCTGGTTAACTTATTACTTAAAAATCCTGTATCTCGGCTCCTGTGTACTTTATTTAAAAAATGTTGTGTGATTTTTTTTATTTATTTGCCGAAGCATGCTATTTCTAACCGCGCATAACAAGCTAATGGGAGGTCGCGATGACATTTTTTTTTTTTCACCCGAAAGGATAATTAAATAAGCCAGGAATCCTTGAACTTGACCAATCATGGAGCCCAAAACCAGAGCGGCGTTCTTCTCTGTGGCTGAACAGCAGCACTGCAGCAGCTCATGGAACAGTGGTGTTCGCAGGGCAGGCGAGATCAGGGGGGGGCGGGAATCTGGGAAAAATATCGGGGGAAACAAGTTAACAACGCTACACTGACTACAAAACTGAAAAACGTTAATAAAACAATATGCAAGTATAATAAATCAATCAATAGGGCAAGCATTGATTGATTGATTGAAATTTTTATTAGGCAAAAGAATGTAAAACAACAGTTACATTTATAATGCTTTTGTCTAAAAGGTCCGGCCAAAAAAATCCTTGCGGACTTGTTTCCGTTGGGGTCCTTGAGTTAATTTCATAGACATATATAGTAGCAACCAAACAGTTCAAAAATCAACATGAAAATACAGATAATACAGAAAAAATACCACTATGTACAAAAAAAGCATTTAAAAAATATATGTACAAAAAAGGGGGGGGGGGAAGCATGGAAAAATAAAAATTATATACAAAAAAAGCATGAGGAAATACAAAATATGTACAAAAAAGAGGAGGGGGGGGGGGGTCGTCTGTCTACAGGGAAACTGGTACTAGCTCCTCTTTCGGCCTCCAGAAAGATGGGTTTTTAGGGCTGTTTTGAATGAGCCCAGCGAACTGCATTTTTTGAGGGATGGGGTTAGACTATTCCATTCCTTGGTGGCTGTGCTATAGAAGGAGAATTTGCCCATGTTTGTTTTATGGGTGGGTGGTACCAGATTGTTGTTTACGCTCCCTCTAGTTTCGTGGCCGTGGGTGTCACTAACTTTTTCGAGGTATTTATACAGATATGCGGGTATAGGGGGCATATCGGGCAAATCTGCATTTACAATTTTGAAGACCAGACCCATTTTTAGTTGTTTAACCCTGTCTTCCACCCTGAGCCAGCCTAGGCTGGCAAAGTGAGTGGGAGAGAGGTGGGTCATGGGCCCCAGTCCGAGAAGTAGTCGGATCAGTTTGTTTTGGGAGGTTTGAAGCTTAGTCTTCAGTGACACTGAGGTGTAGGAGTACCAAGAGGAGCTAGCATAGTCAAAAAGGGGCTGAATCAGGGCCCCTGAGAGGGTCCTGAGGGCCTGAGGGTTGACAAAAGAGGAAACTGCCCATAAATCTGGTTCTCTGGTTTACTCCTTTGACCACCTTTGCTGCCATGCTTTCACCTGTCAGGTATTTGTCAAGAATACATCCCAAATAGGTAATCTCTTCTTTGCTAGTGATGATTGTGTCATCGACTTTGACCTTGAAGTCAACTACCTTCATTTTACTGAGGGAATGTTTGGTCCCAAATAGGATGGATTCAGTTTTCCCAAGGTGTAGAGACAGTTTGTTATCAGTAAGCCAGGTACGGATTTTTGAGAGTTCAGAGCTGAGAGCTTCCTCAACTTGCAACTTGTCCTCACCCGATATCAGGAGTGCCGAGTCATCAGCGAACAGGAACAGTTTGCAGTTACAGGCAGCATTCATGTCGTTAATGTATAGAAGGAACAGTAACGGCCCTAGAATGCTGCCTTGAGGAACCCCGCAGCTCACCGGGAGGGATGAGGACATGGTTCCGTTGATGTCAACCACTTGTTCTCTACCCTCCAAGTAAGATCTCATCCAATTTAGTGATGTGCAATCAAAACCAAGCAAGGCTGGTGTCACTCCGCGGCTGCGGCTAGCCCCGCCCCCGGTCAGTGGGGTCGACATGTCCCTTCACTCGGAGGTTCGCTAATAGTAGCCTGATAGTTGGTGCTCCTTCAGTCTTTTGGCGATAACGGAGACTCCAAATAAGCTTCTAGTAAGAGTCTGTTGCACGCCCGGCGCCAGGATGAAATGACTAGGGGTGCAGTGCAGTTGAAAATTGTGAGGGTGCACATGCGCGCGAAAATATTGCGGTTATTGGGCGGATATTGGGCCTTTATTTCGGTTTTAGGGTTAGGGTTAGGTTAGGCTTATGTTATTTAATTCTTATTTTAAAAGTACTGAAAATTGGAAATACTCCAGTAAAGTAAAAAAAATACCTCAAAACTACTACCACCATGCCAGCTTGTGATGGACATTTTGATAAATATTTTATTTTTGTCACGGACATGGTCAATGATTTGACCAGAAACCCAAATGACTAGCCCTAAATATAAACTAATGGACTCGTAATGTGCCATAGTGTGTATGCCAGTGTGCTACACATTTTAAAACTATTAGACTAGTATGTCTGCATAAACAATAGTGCCACAAACACTGATCCACTATATATATATAAATGGACAATCCATGTCATAATCCACCTAGCTGCCAATTCAATTTATTAAGATGGCCTTAAGCCAATTCTCCTGGGGATACCCAGGGGAGGGGACTCCAGGAAGTTTGATAGAAAGGTAAATGGAAGAGATGTACAATAGTAGAAAAGCAAGAGGCCCTGAGAGGAGGGTAATTTTGACTGACCTCTAGGAAGCCCTTCTAGAAGGTTAGAAGGCCTCCACACAAACAAGTATAACTAATGAGCTAAAATGCTAAAAATCGCTATAAAAAAAAAAAAAACATTGTCTGAGTTAAGTATACTGTTCTTTAAAAAATTGTCTAATCTTTGATCTTTCAAATGAATTGTTGAAAATCTTTAATAAGTAAGATAAGTCTATTATTGATTAGTCAGGTAAAGTATCCTGCCTAAAAATGATCCGGGGAAAAGGATCTTATAGTGATCTTTTACTAAAAGGAAAGGGTGATATACTAAAAGAGTTCCAACTAAAAGCTCCCAGCTCATTCATTGATCAAAGCTTGCGAAGTCGGAGACTCTGGTGGCAGGAGAAAATACCTGTGCAGTGATGGGTTTTAAAGTGGCATGGGGGGTGCACGCCTCCCAATGCCACTGACTTGGTTGTAGAGGCTATTTTTAACAATTATCAAGAACTGTTGGTTTTGAGTTTGTAGATCGGCTGTTTTTCGCCGAAATAAATCTTTTGTATTTTTAAGCTTGTGGATCGGCTGTTTTTTAACAGGGTTGATTTCTATAGTTTTCACAATTGTAGAACTGTTACATTTAACCTTGTCGATCTGCAATTTTAATGGGAATTTGAAAACTGGGTTTTTATGTGTGTATTCAAAAAGGTCGCAGCACAATTTACGGTACACTAATTTACAATGTCTGCATGCAACTATACGCTTTTGCTGACTTCCTTTTTTCTGTATGCACAGCAACTGAGACATGTAAGGTGTTGAAAGAAAAAAGAACATTTTTAGCTGTGAGCCGAGAGGCCCCTGTTTCCTGTCGTGGGTAGTAACCAATGTCTGTCATGTTTGTGGTGTACGTACAATGCAGCACCCTAATGAGATACTGTTTTGCCAAACATGGCTCACTGGGGGTCACGTGATGTCTAAAGTGTTCGCATGGCCTCCTAGTTCGTCATGTGAGGTTAACATGTGGGCGTCCAGGATATAGGAGGAGGGGATGGCATATAATTATTTTGTGTGTGTTTTCTGAAAAGCTCCTTTTATGGATAACAACCATTAGTGTATGGAAGGTAAAGAGGAGGATTGTCACAGAGGTGTCTGTGACAAAGTGTCTCACACATGTCTAGGTTTTTGGGTATAAAGGTACCAGCCCGACCAGAGGAAAGAGCTCTTTCTGGACATGTGCGGGCTGGAGACCGGTGGTGATGGAGACTTCATGCTTTTAGAGACCCTTCTTCCCAGATACGGACTTATCCTTCTCTTTTCCTCATTTTAGAATAGCTTCGCATATTTCAATTTTTTTTACAGGTTTTTGAGTTTATATATCTCAATTTTGTGGAAATGACAGGAGCACAACAGATATTTTTCTGATTATGTGCTTCCTTTAATTTATTTTGCTTTCTTTGATTTTACATGACATGAGTTGATCTTATTTGTGAATTCTGAGTAAGCCCTATATTGTTGAATAAATAAAAGGCGTGTAAAAGTCCACTCCAGTCCGCCTCTTCTTCTTTCTTCTTAGTTAGTAAACAAACGGACCTAGATTAAATATTCTTCAAGAGAGGTCGTGAAGCCCCTGTTGGTAAGTTGAATGAACCTACACTACGGCAAACACACATATACATTCAATTCACACCCCATACAGGTAGAGATTTGTAACTGATGCAAAGTTTGATGCCAACGTTTGATGTAATGTTGTATGGTGCCATGTATTGAGCAATGTTTTTTGGAGTGCAATTGAGCATTGAGTTGTTTTGCAATGACGGTGTGCTATGATGATGTGCTGTGGGTTGGCAAACTTGGCATGATGGTGTAAAGAGTGATAAGGTTTGCATGAGTTGGCTTATTATCCCTATGTGACTAGACTTAAGAGTAACAATAATTGTCTGGGTTGTAGGCATAGGGGATGTAATGGGCTTATAAAAACACATGAGCAGCAGTGCATTTCTCTAGACAGACGAGGAGGATAGGTTGTCAGTAGAGTCTCTTGATTGAGTTAGTGGTCAAGTTGATATTTCTGTTGAAGCAGGCCAGTAAGTTTAGGGGGCCCCTCTGCTCCCTGCCTTTCTTATAATTGTGATATCCTCAGATATGTGTCTTAAGTCGGGGACTGGATTTATGGGAGGGGATTAAGTTATTAAGGGGTTTACGGATGGTGACCAGACTTAGCAGGGCCGGATCTAGGCATGGGCAAGGGGGGGGCAATGCCCCCCCAAATGCCCTGACTGCCCCCCCAAAAAAAATCAAAAAAAAAAAAGAGTTACATTTATGTCATGATATGAAATGTGAGCTTACCATAATCAAAATAATCCTTAATCATATTCCATCATGTGGATTCATTGCACAATTCAAATAATCCTCTGCCCTGATTTTCCACACACACAGTCACACACACACATGCAGTACTACTCCTAAACAATAGGAAGCAGTATTACACAAACAGACAGAAAAAACGCAAAAAAAAACGCCAACACATTTTTGTCCGAGGAAGCCGCCGCCACAAATGTTTGGCCGAGGAAGCCGCCCCCCCAGCATTTCCTAATGCCCCCCCATTCATAATTTCTGTATCCGGCCCTGAGACTTAGACAAAAAATTTGCTGTAAATTCCCTGAAGGCCACGGGCCTTCTAAACACAGTTGAATTTGCTCTGAAATCACCATGGCGGAGAACAGGTTGTTCTTCCGTCGCAAGTAAATATACAGTTTTTACGCTTCTGTGTGTTGCTTGTTCAAAGGGTCCCCGAGCCCAGGGACCTCCTATCTGGAAGGTACGCCGCTCCAGTCGTGGGCTGGACGGTTCTACAATATATATGGCATGAGATCTATTTAGCCACTGCTTTTTCATCTTATTTTAGACCGCTAATTCAAATAATGCAAAGAGAATAAGTCAATAGTTAAATATATATCATTTTGAAAAAACTGTAGTGCACATCAAACAATAATAACCATCACTGTGCAGTTCTTGCTGGTGAGACAAATACTTAGAATAATGCTGAGAGAGCTCTATCCAGTTCCTTATTTCTTATTCTCAGCGCTCTGTCTACTGGAAAGTTCTAGTCAAATGATTTGTGGTTTGTCAGAAAGTGTCTTTCCAATTTCCCTTTCTTCACTATCACTTCTATCACATGCTCTATCACATAGTTGTTGCAATGAAAAACGTTCAAAGAAACAAATCCTCAAGTAAAGTACAGATACTCAAGTAAATGTAGGCTGTTACTGTCCACCATAGTGAATAGCAGTAGTTCTATGTCCATATGTGCATCGATATAAGATGTAATATTATTTTTCACCTATATATCCCGTGCACTATGCCAACCATGCTATGATATTACCAATAAAAAGTTATGGTAACAACCTACTGTTGAACTGTTTTTAAAAAAATGTGTTATGGTTATTATCATTAGATTGGATTACTAATTCCTATGTTTTTATGCAGATGGCGAAGCTGTATCTTGTTGCCGTTCTCTGTGCGTGCTCTATTGCAGCTTCTGGTAAGGGCGCTTCCCTGTGTACCGTTATGTGAAGCTGAAAAGGGTGGCAAAACAATTCTTGTGAAAATTTTGTCTGAAATTTTGTTTTGAATATTATTGAAAAAGTTTGAGAACCACTGAACTAGACCACCTTTATTAGCCTACAGTATGAAGTAAAAATAAATGACAATTGGTGTTTTCCATGTCACTTTCAGACTCCCTCACAGTTCTTGTCCCCGCGGCTCCGGTCGTAACGCCTCTCGGACACACAGCCCATGTACCATGCTGGCTCAACCCACCAGAGGATGCGGAGGGCCTGGAGGTACGCTGGTATCGTGGTGACCACCAGTTCGATGCCCCTCTCTTGTTTTACAGGCAGAGAGGATACGCCCCGAACGGCGAGGGTCGTGCCTCATTTGGCCTGCGAGACGCTAAGTCAGACGGGCTGAGGGCAGGTGACATGACCCTGAAACTGGTAAATGCCACACTGCAGGATGCAGGAGTGTACACCTGTTATGTGAGCAGCGATAAGGGCTACGACAAAGCCAGCGTCAATCTCGATGTGACGGGTAAGTTGATTTTTAAGATAGTAGGTCAACACCACCATTATTAAACAGGTTATTATAAACCACCTTTGGACATGTCTCCCCCATATTGAATACAAGTTTCCATGCATCGAGTTTCAAGACTTTATTGTCAAATGTCCATCACATAGTGATAGAAAAATTCCATACAACAACAAACATAAAAGCACAAAACAGCAACAACAGATATATAGAGCTGTAGTAGAAATGTACATATATTCATATACTGTCTGTATACTGTACATTCATACATATATTTGTATACATACATACATGATAATTTAATTGTCATTTCACCAACTAATCATACTAATCCCTTCTTGCTTTATGATTGTTCCTTGTTTGTAGCGGTGGGTCTCTCTCCTCTCCTGTCAGTAATGTGGAAAGAAGATGGCTCTGCGAATGTGAGCTGTGAATCTAAAGGCTGGTATCCAAAGCCTACATTGCAGTGGTCCAATCAGGATCAGACTATGGCTGCAAAAAGCCTAGTCCATAGCAATGACACCAGTGGTCTGGTGTCTGTCCACAGCTGGATACTCCTCTCCACTGATTCCAGGGTCACCTGCTCTGTAGCCTTGTCTAAAGAGGAGGAGAGGCAGGGAAGATTGAGCCTGCAAATGCCCTCAGGTGAATGGGAGAATGTGTTTTTATGAGGCTGCTGAGTACACATGTGTATGTGCAAGTATGTGTGAAATATGTTGTAATTTGTAATCAACAGTAATTTTGTTCAATTCAGGGACTGGAGGTTCGACCACTGGATGGAAGGTAGTGTTTATCCTGACCCTCTTGGCTTTGCTAGTCAGTATGGCCATACTGTGAAGCACTTCAAATCCAATAGAGATAGAGGTAAGACTGTTGATTGATTTGGATTGAAATATGCAGCAATGGCATGATAATACCATTGACATGAATCAACTTTTATATGTTTGCTTTTTGGGTTTTAGAGAAGAGATCCCTCCATGTTCTTGAAAACGGTAGGGATGTTTTATTTTATTAAAAATAAATGTATCCTCTATTTAAAGTTAATGAATACATAGTTGTGGCTTTGTATTCTGACAAGCTCCTGCCCCTGAAATTGTAGATGTCCATGTAAGGCTAAAACTGATTCACATCTTAAGTGATGTTGAACTTTGGTAGTATGCTGTAGCTACCTGGTTATGATACAAATCCACATATCATCTTTATCAGTTGCTCCGCGTAAAACAGGGTTTGTCTTTGTCTTATGTATGTCCCCTCAAAAGTAGACCCTGAGTAGATACTGAGAAAGTTGTATTATAGGTGATAATCTATGAACCATTCTTACTGAATCTGTGTTATAGTACACATTGAGCAATGAATCCATTGTCCAAACGTTCTCTTCGGACTGATTCAGAACATTGACAGTGTGCCTACACCTACAGTACTTAACAGGTCACACACTGACTGGACCATTGATATGCATCCAGCCAGGGTTATTCCTATGTTAATTCACGCTGTTGACACTGCACTCTCACGGGCGCGCGTGCAGCTCAAACAACTAGTCAAAGGCTCTGAACTAGTGGAGTGGTTCTTGTGAGTTTGTGAGATAATGATATACTGTACTGTATCTGGGAAATGTGTCTGCAAAGCTATAAGAGCTCTGTGTAGATTTAACTTTTAGTTGTTTTCTCTCTTACAGGTATGGCTCAAGAACGTACAGCTCTTGTCGTAACCTGTGAGCCACAAGAGGTGGAATAGTACACAAATCCTACAAATGGTCTCCTAAGTAGGCGTGGTTTGCTTCTCCCCCGACCATCCCACGACCCTCCCCCTCCCCTCTCCCTGGGTGACAACATCATGTGAGAGGCGTACGGTCATTGGGGCCAACAAGGCCGTGGCCCGGTCTGTAAACCTGGGCAAGATCCGCCAGGGGAAAAAATCAACATAACAACATTAGCAGCCCCTCACCCTCTTCTGTTGTAGCCAACCACAGCAAGTCGCGTTTGTTTTCAAATGAGGCTCATTTGCAATCGGCCGAATTGTACATTTGTAGCAGAAAGAGCTTCATATTTAACTATAGCCATACTCATTACATTCTGAACCGATTCTTAAGATAAAAAATTCTCTATTAGCTGTGAAGGGTCTACTCTTCTTTCATGTGTATCAGTCATGATTGTATCGCCATCAAACAATATCTTATCTTATCTTATCAGCCGTTGTTGCGCGACCCCTCGGGGGGGGGGGGGGTTAAGATTCTGGCCCGGTCAACGTTAGAATTCACCATATGCCACTGCATGTGGATGAACGTTACTGCCCACTGCTATGGAGACAGATGGCAAAATGTCATGATTCCCATGTACTGAAGTAATGTTTTAAGGAAAGTTTCCTTTAACCAGTCAATCTAATATTTCCCTTTTCTATAGCAGAAGGCAGCTTAAATGTTCAAGAATAATGGACATTACATAGGGTAACCCCCCCCCCCCCCCCAACTCCTCAATTTGAAAGGTAAAGTGTCATGTAGACTCTAGTAGTAAATAGTGTGAGGATACTGTGGCTCTACATTGTAGAGGCATAGTATCCAGATTTAACTGGTTTAAATTTGGTACTTGTTCAGGTGCAGCTTAACAAGAACTAATATTTATCAGCACTGGTATCAGTTTATTTTCAAGGCTATTGATGGTAAGTTATTACCATACATCACATTGCTGTTAGAGTGGAAAAAAGCATTTACCCAACCCGCTCAAGCGACTGGCTTACACTTGAGGTTCCACCTGTTCAGTCTGAACTGGGAAAATCAGCTTTCTGCTTTGATGCTCCTATTTCATGGAACACTCAACAACTCAATCTAAACATTAATGCCCCTGTGTTTTATATCTGTATATGTCTTAATTGTTGATTTTTGTATGTAATCTCGACAGCATTGCAAATGAGGGTAAACCTCAATGCTCTTTTCGAGAATTGAAAGTTTTCAATCAATATATCTTATACTATACTGTACACATGACATGTTTTTGTATTTAAAAAATATATATATACCACAAATGTTAAGACTGTTAGACATGATTTCTTTTTACCTGAACTAGTTTACCTGGTATCCTAGTTTCGTTGAGGTACTACTGACTACACTTCTGTCTCTGCACTATGAGTATTTACCTTGTTTATTGACTAGAGTTCATGCTTACTCCGCTTATTCCAATCTCGCACTTGTAAGTCTGCTAAATGCCTGAATTCCTCTCATTATGTAGTATGTACACTGACATTTCTACAAACTAGGCCTAGTTTGTAGGCTAAATTCAGCTACAGTCTATGTAGTCAGGCCTTTTGAATAGAACGTCTTTTTTGCTAGAATTAATGTTCAAATATGTAAAAGTTTCTTTTTGACAAAAAGCTACAGTATGTACCTGATATCTGTTGATAGTTGTGTTTATGCTTTTAAAAGTTGGATGGCAGGAGTAGGTCATGTGTGAGCACATAGGGGCCGGAGAAGATTATTTTCCATTGTCAAAGCGGGACCTGTCATGAAAGGTTGGGAACCACTCGTCTAGACCAGTTTCCCAAACTTTTTAGCACAAGACCTACAAGATACATTTGACGTCTATCAGTGACCCAAACTTTTGTTTTATTTTTTTCAGAAATTCTTTTGAAAACATTTTGATTATTTTTTTCCTGAGAAAACTAAACAGAATGAACTTGTGACCCATTAAAAATGGGTCCCGCAGGATGTTTACATGCTAGCTCACTCTCCCCGGACCCTCCCATTCATTCGTTAACAGGCTAATTCATACGTACTCTCACAAGTCAGTACGTTCAACCTCACGTCATTCTCATTCGCTACAAGCCAACTCACTCACGCCCTCATTCCCTCTGTTCACTGTTCATATTTATATTAACAGTATATTTATATTATTATAAATGATATGACCTCATACAAATTTAAATGTATTATTTATTAACGGGAGCATTTAGGGGTTGGGTGTCTTGCTCAGGGACACATTTAAATTACAATAACCCTGTGTGTCTGCTTTAATTAGCTGATAAAGCTAATACTAATTAATTAGTAAAACCTTAGCTGGGAAGAGTTCTTTCAGTTATAACCAACCACCTTTAACTATCAGCAAACAGCGGAGGGACGCAGGCCCCCCGATGGTCCATCAATGTGTACATTGATGGCATGGGACTTGAACCTGCAAATTGTCTGTAGCAAAGGCAACTGGTCAAGCACACCACACCACTGCGCCAACGCACCTTTGGGCCCTCAGTGAGGGTCTTCTACTGGTTTTGACTTGCTTTTTTGTATTTTGGCTTGAAAATTCCAAAGTGCTACAACATTGAAATATGGGTTGACTGGGATTTGAACATGAAACCTCTGAGCTGAGAGGTTGATCACTATCCCATTACACCTCTCTCACTGTTTCTCAGCTGGTGTCTTCTAGTGATTTTGACTTGCTTTTTAGTATTTTGGCCTTGAACATTTCAAAGTTCTACAACATTGAAATATGGGACAACTGGGATTTGAACGTGGAACCTCTGTGCTGAGAGTCTGATCACTATCCCATTACACCATCTCTCACTGTCTCTCAGCAGATGTCTCTTAGTACTCTTGAAGTGTTTATATGTCAGCCTTCAGTTAGTAAAGTTGAAAAGCACTGAACCAAAGAAGGACTGGGATTTGAACATGGAATCTCAATGCGGAGAGTCTGATCTTCAGACCACGACACCATCTCTCAGCCACTCACATTATGTCTCTTCGTATTCTTGAAGTTATTTTTGTGAGTTAAGTTGAAATACTCCAGCATTTAAAGCTTCATTATGTAACTTTCCTGCTCGACCCTGCTTTTGCCTTTGAATGCTCTTGAGTTGTTCTTTTGTAGTTTAGCTTCAAAACTTGACAATGGAAAGTATTACTACACCATTACTCAGTCAATGACTTAGTATTTTTTTTATGTTAACAAATTCACAGCAATTTCATAATCAACTACCGTAAGTCTGGAAATTAAACATGGAAACCTGGTGCTGAGAGTTTGAGCATTAGTCCGCTACACCATCACACATGTTTAATGTATAGAAGTTGTCTTCTAGTGTTTTGAAGTGTTCTTTTGGACTGACCAGCAAAGCCCAGCTTCATTTTTTACAATGTATTTGATATAACCTTTATATTATTTAATAAATTATGCATTTCATCCTCTATATATTGTCCAGCAACCTTTATGATAAAGGCGGAAATAGATAGTAGACCCGTGGGATTTTTTATAATATAAAAACAAATCTGTAATATATTATCAAACATCTAACAACAATATGAACTATAGTGTTAACAGAGTGACAATGACATATCACATGAGTCATTGTGAAACAATTATGATTCATGGTCATACTCTATTTCAGTAATATAATTAAATTGATTATATTTTATTGTATTTATTTCATTTTATTTGAATGCAGGGTCATTAAAATGAGTCCATATACAAACACATGTGTTGAATTAACTGTAAGCTAGGCTGTTAGCCTGGTCCCTACCAGGCTAACTTCACAGCTACATTTCCATGGTAACTAAGGTAGGATTGCGTGCATTTTCTTTCGTGAAATCGAGTCATGGATAAACTTATCCAGCTGGGTGCTCTGGCTAAGCTAATCTGACAAGATAATTCAGCTTTCATGAAACCGATTCATCGCTAATCCTGGCTAAATTAAGCCAGGATAGGTGTTAAATCCAGGCTTAACCCCTAATTCTGCTTTCGTGAAATAGGCCCCTGATCATTGTTGTTGACAGCAATGTACAGTAGTTTACACAAGGAGCAGAAAAACATGCATGATGACATGCTTGTATCAAGGCTAGACTATTATTTCAAATGTATGTGCACCCACAGCTGCTCACACAGCTGCAAAGACTGTTTTTGTGCTGTTTTATTATCATCACTGTCATAACCATGCAGATCCTGTGAATCAGTGGTGGATAAAGTGTTCAACCCCAGTGCTTGAGTCAAAGTATAGATACTCCAGGTCAAATATTACTCAACTACAACAACTGAAGGTTGCTCAGTCAGATTTGTACTTGAGAGTTAAAGTGCTGGATTACTCGCTTTTATAAAATACATTCTCTTTAATATCAACGCATATCAATGCAAAACAGATCTTTCCGACATTTTCAAAGAATAATATTGAAAATGGCAGATCTACAAGCTCACAACGTGTCGCATCGTGACAAGTTGTGAGATTAGATCTGCTAGTTTCGTTATTATTTTAAATGGGAATTAAGTGGTTAACAATGTACTTTTTCCCTTACTAGAAATGTATTGGATTCGAAAGTACAATATTCATCTTTGAAGTGTAGTGGTGTGAAAGTCATAAGTATCCAAAAATACAAATACTCAAGTCAAGTACAGATACTCAAAAAATGTACTTAAGTACAAGTAAATGTACTGAGTTACTATGTACCGTGCCTGAGAGTCCATGATTAGAGACAATTTAAAAAAGAGCAGTGAGGGCTCATTATCACATCAAGTCTATCATGTTGTTTCTCACTGTATGTTTTCGAGCAAACTGCCAAATGAAGGCGTTAAAGTCAGGTCACAGTCTTATTTAAACAAACACTTAATTCAAACAGGCTCTGTCTGCACTTCAGTGTGTCCACATCTACATCATGGTTTGAAGTCACAGTAATCTGAGATGAAGTGCATCGTCAGCCCACAAATGGGTCATCAACACATCTGGCTCAATCGATCGTACAACTTGCAGAACATCACGTTCGTTCAACAGCCAAACAAAAGGCTGCATTCAGGTTGTTGATTCCTTTGTAACGTTCATTGGAAGTCAGTCTAATAATCAGAGGAGTATCCAGACCCCTGGAGGCCTCGACAAAGCTGGGAGAACTCCTTCACAGTCTCCTTCACACGACGTTTGTTTGCCTGTTCCCTGAAGGAAAGAAATGAAATGAAATACATATTTATCAATGTTTGTGGCTCGTTTGCCCATTGTGGTAATATTGAAACAATTGATATTGTTATATTAAATATTGTTCAAATATTTGGAGGAAAGGCGGAAAAAATGTCAATTGGTGCAACCAAATAATTGAACTTGCTTAAGATTGGACAAAAACTAATACTGTATGGATTTTTGTGATATTGGTAAGGCTAAAACTAAACACCATCCTGTGTAGTGTACTCTAAAATAAATATTAAATCTGGGAGCAGAATAACATTGTTCCGACAGAACAATCATCTAAATCTCAGTCATAATGAACCCAGATCATCAGTAGGTGTATCTGTAGGTTCAGTCATTCTGTCAGACAGGGGGAGAGGTGTTTGCTGTGGATTTTCATCTTTTGACATGTCGCCTCTAGCCTGTTCCTCCCTCTGGAAATCTCATTTGTATTTGAAATCAAATGGAAATGAGATTTCCGGAAGGGCTGTGGTTTACCAGGCTATGTCACCTCTCCCTTCAACTTCAAATATGACCACAAACACATCATTAGTGTGAAAAGCCTGGTGGCGCAAGTGAAAAGGTGAGGTTTCATAAATTAAAGGTCAGGGGTTTCAATCTTGTAGCATCCTCCTGGTAGGAGAGGGAGGAGCTTAAGACATGTACATATTAATCAAAGTGTTTTTTTTTATTATCGTGATTTTGGTAGGAGCATGGAGGGAGCCAACCTCCAGAGGAAGGAGCTTAATAGATTTACATAATTATTGAAGTTAGCCTATTTGTTTTGTTTTAGTTTTTTTTGTTTGTGATTTCCTATTCATTTAATGTTTGATTTGATCAGATAGCTGCTGTTTAGCATTGAAAAAGAGTGTGTTTACCTGAGGAGCTGTTGGCTGAAAGCCTCCTTCTGCTCCATGGACACCTGGGTGGAGGGAAACCCGGGGGCCTGCAGGGTCTCCTTCAGCCACTGGGACAGCAGGGCCGGACAGTGTCTGTTCAGACTGCACAGCACCTCCGAGTAGTGCTCCGTCAGGCTGCGCGCTGCCCCACCTCCTACTGCCTGAGGAAGGCCAGAAGAGACTGTAAACGCTTCCATCAGATTCAGAACTATAGGGTCAGGATCCGGAACCGGAGGAGTCGGAGGAACCGGATCCAACATTGAGGAACCGGAATTGTACTTAATTAACTCATTAAGACCTGGAACTGTGTCATTTTTAGATTTGAGCTAAAAAGCATTATTTTACACTTTGGGCTATTCAAAAATAGCAGATCTACAAGCTCATAGCGCGGCACCGAGTGCCGCGCTACGAGCTTGTAGATCTGCTATTTTTTTTTAATCGTGAAAATGTGTGAAAATCTTATATTCTGAATATATATATTTTGAAAGCGAACATTTTTAACTCAAATCTTTGCTTCTGGGGGTCCCTGGAACAAAATATTTTGATGGGGGACGGCGGCCAAATACATATAATTCTGGGGGTCCTTGACATGAAAAAGATTGAGCACCACTGACATAGAAACATACGTTTTTCAGAATACTGTTGGGATTTAGGAGACATGTAGAATCGGCTTCAGGTCTCAATGGGTTAAGTACATTACTTGAGTAAATGTACTTAGTTACTTTACACCACTGCCATGCAGCTACCCTGCAAAAGCTCTGTAGTTAAAAGCAACATGTCTTTGTATCAGGTTTTATTGAGACAAGTTTACCTCCAGAATAGTCTCTATCAGCAGCTTCCCATCCCTCTGCAGAACGTCACCAATAGGGGGCACACTTGCACAGTGAGACAACAGCTCTCCCTGTCATGGATAGAGCAAGTCATAGTCAGTGATTAACGGGGGACTCAGGATTATGCTACCTGTTTTTGTCTTTGGAGGGTTGACAGGAGTGCTGGCAAATGTTAATACATAAATACTGGTAAATGAAAATCAGTGGTAGAATAAGTACTCAGATTATTTTACTTATTAGTAAAAGTGGCAATACCACAGTGTAGAAATACTCTGTTACAAGTAAAAGGCATATATTAAAATGTTTACTTGCTTGAGTAAAAGTATGAAAGTATTGGCAATGAAATATACGTACAGTACCAAAGTAAAAGTACTCAACTGTTTTCAAAAATAGCACATCTACAAGCTTGTGATGCGACACATTGGGAGCTTCAAAATCTGCCACTTTCGAACATCCGAAGGATACAGTAAAATAGGGTTTAAGTGGTTAATGTACGTTTTGTAATAATACTCTAAATCTGCAAAAGTAACCAGTAACTAAAGCTGTCAAATGATTGTACAGTACTTGAGTAAATGTACTTATACTTTACACCACTGAATAAAAGTGAATTGTAGTAATTGAACACTGCATGCTTCTATAAAGGACTTACAAAGAACAGACTGGCTGCTTTGACTGTGGGCGTCTCTGGAAACTTGAACGACAGAATCCCTGAATAGAGGAGAGATATGCTTGTAAGAGCGGAAAGGCTAGATGTAAAGATTTCTAAAAGTAAAAGTAAAACTATTTTGCTTTGTTGATATCTGTCAAAATCACAATAAAGGTGGAGAGCTTATTTCCATTGTGGTCCCATTATGGTTTATACAGTATGGTCGGTCCATGTGGTCCATATCTACAGTAGATATTAACTCTGGGTGCTAAATTAGCTCAGGAAAAATGCAATCAATCATGTTTCTACCCAAAGTATACTGATGATCATGTCATTTAAATCATTGTACATGTAGAGGACAGACATAGCGTTCCATGATACTCACCACAATAAAACAATGCTTTAACGTCCACATGCTCAGACAAGTACAAATCGGGTTTCCTTTTCAGGATCTAACAACACAAGGATATAAAAGAAATGTGTTTAGCCAGATGTTTATTTCTGACACAGATATATGCTATGACAGTGTACGGCGTACACTAAATACTGTGTTAAAATTGACATCAAAAGTTACTCTAACCTGAGCATGAAGCTGCATAAACGATTCTGCAATATCAGGGTGATCCCTTGGGCCTGTACATCACAGGTCAGTAACATCAGCTTTGCAAACAAAAAAAAGTAAACATTCATCTCATTTCGTGTTTTTTTTTACCTTGCTGAAAAATGGCCAGAGTAGTGGATGTCAACAGTTCAGTGAGGCCTTTAATGGAAGAGAGGTGTTCTTTTTCTCCAGAAAATATGTGAACCATCTACAATGAGACAGAGTTGTACTTTAACCACTTTCAACCGCCATGCCCAAAATGTCCCTACTTTGGGCATGACGAACATTTTCCAGAAATAGCAAAAATCATGTTGTCAGCTTGTAGAGATTTATGCCGTGCGACACTGTCATAAGACAAACTATAATACAATATATGGATTAAGTGGTTAGGTACCTCATGAACTGCTGGTACAATATTTCATAGACAAATTCAGGTTGCAGGAACATTTCCAACAAGTGGACTGTGAAATCACTGTGAAATCCCTGGCTCCCAAAAATCATATACTACGGAGGTGATCTTTCTTTCCCATTGACAGAGACGGGAATCTGGGCCCTGCACTAGAGACCCACCTGGCGCGCGAGGTCCAGAGCCGAGGCTTGAGGGAAGGCGCTGTAGATCTGTCCCAGCATCTGGCTCAGCTGTGCCACCATGGGGCCAAAGTCATGCAGCAGGGTCCGAACGGACTTCTCAAATACCCCGCACACTGCCTGTGGGGGGACGGGGACTGTGAGAAGGTGTGAGTCAGCACACAGACACAGACAGACAGACAGACAGACAGACAGACAGACAGACGGAACAGATAAAACAGATATAACATCTTCTTACCTCCACTACGTCTGAGTCATCAAGCCACTTGCTGAGGATGGTGTTTATCAGTGTGAACACTTCCTGTAACACGACCACCACCTGAAAACAAAAAAAGCCTAGTTTCTTAACCCATTAAGACCTGAGTAAATGCCTTCTAAATCCTAACAGTTTTCTGAAAAACGCATGTTTCTATATCAGTGGCTCTCAAACTTTTTCATCAAGGATTTTGCTATTCGTTTGTATACTGTATAAGGCTTAGTAAGTGGTAAGATGGTGGATCTAACATCATTACTAATCTTACAGGGTTGGGCGTGGCCTGGGAAGGCGTGGCTCGGGCGGGGCCAGGTCCTTCGAGACTATCCGACTGTCTGTTGATGTCTAGAGTGGTGAAGAGACTGGACAACATGCCCAGGATGTGGATGATAGACACCTTGCTGCTGGCGTTGGGCTGTAGACACAACATAGTTACTAACCACTCACGCATAATTACTAGCTTACTCATTTTCATTAAAGGTAGATATACAGTGTACAGGATGCTCTGTTGCATGATATTATACATTTTATCCTGTCTTGCCTGTTTTTAATTATAACAGCCAAGCAAAAGGCTAATTCCCAAGTGTGCATAATTAGGCTTCTACTCTATTCCATTCACATGCACTGTGCCAGTGTATATCTGGGTGTTTTACCTGTTCCAGTGCCACTGTTTCCAGTCTCTGGACATGAGGGCTGATGAGGGAGTGGAGGCTGCCCAGAATCTCTTCCACGGGCAGGGCAGACAGGAGGAAACCCAGAGCCTGCATGAGCCACATGCACTGGCTGCTCTGCACAGGTGCGCACGTACAACACACACACACACACACACACACACACACACACACACACACACACACGCACACGCACACGCACACGCACGCACACGCACACGCGCACACGCGCACACGCACACACGCACACACACGCACACACACGCACACACGCACACACGCACACACACACACACACACGAACCAATGTACAGTACAGACATACAAAGAGATACATCACAAACTGTATTCTGAAAGCTGAATGCTGACGTGTTTTAAGATCAAGTTGGAACAGCACTCACCTTATGAATTTCTTTAAGCAGTACGTCCTGTGAGAAGAGAACGCACATGTTTCAGTGTTTTTTTTACTGCAGTAGACAGCCAAATACAAACAGAAATGCACTGATAGACTTAGGTATGTAACGATTTATCCTAAATCGATTCAAACAGGTGACAATTTAAATCAATTTAATACAAAAATTATCGCGATGCAAACAGCAGAGGGCGCAATCGAAACAAGACAAAAAAAATCATTGTAAGAGAATTGATAAAAAAAATAGTTTTCAGTCATTTGCTACTGTATTGAAAAGAGGATAAGATAAATCACAGTATTGTAAAAAAAAACAAAAGGAAAAAAAAGAGAAAAGATCGTTACATGCCAAGACTGCAAAAACCCTGCAGCTTGATGGAGGTGTTGTCTCTTGCACCTGTGACTAGGGTTGTCACGGTCATAACATTTTACTTGACGATCAATTGTCAGACAAATAGTTACGATTGACGATTTAATTGCGTTTTTGGCATTGAACATTGGAACACAAATAAATATTAAATTTCTGTTTGGCTTTTAGGCTCAGCAAAACATGGAAACGATTATGCAAAATAACTGCGATCACCTCGAATAATTGATTGTGATTAGGTAATAACTGTGACAGGCCTACTGCCTCAACCTGTGGGTCGGGACCCCCAGGGGGGTCCCCACATTACCTTGGGGGTCCCCAGATGATTAGCTTAATCATTAAGAAGAAGTGGTAATCTTCTTCATTAAGCCTTAATGTGTAACATTGTTTTCTCACTCAACAGTAAACAAACCAACATACAGTAGAAGTGTATACAGGGTATCTGCACATTTCTAAAGTTAGAATTTAATGACTTTTAAGACAATACTTTTAATACCAAATTGGCCAAATTGTCAAATATTACATAAGAAAGAGGCAAACATTGTGAAAGTAGTCGATCTACAAGCTCACAACGCCTCGCAGTGCTGCGAGTGTTGTGAGCTTGTAGTTCGGCTATAATTTTCACAATATTTATGTGGAACCGAGTCAAACTAAATGTAATGCCTACAATCGTAATTAACCCTGTACGGATTCACGCTCTAGTAAGGCCTGCCACTAATTCTACAACCGGGGACCCGCTCCCCGGAGTTTCTTTTATTTACCACGTCGCAGTCCATGGACTGTCACTACGGACCCCCAGCTGCGGCTCAAGACTGTGACTGCGGACCGGGCCTCTCCATGGAGCACGACCGTGGATTTCTACTACACTACACTATACCACTACACTATACTGTATATTATCTTAACATTCTTATATTATACCATTATATACTGCATACACACTATTGCTGTACTATATTATATTATCATATACTATCTTACACTATTATATTTGCTACTATTGTTATTGTTACTACTTGCACTGTATCTCTTTCTGTCTCTCCTCTGTCTGTCTCTCCCTCTCTCTCTCTTCTTTCCCCCGACACGGTCGAGGCAGAAGGCCGCCACCCTAGAGCCTAGGGTCTGCCTGACGTTTCTTCCAGTTAAGAGGGAGTTTTTCGTTGCCACTGTCGCAAAATTGCTTGCTCAGGGTGGGATGTCGGGTCTCTTCTCTACATGTAAAGTGTCTTGAGACAACTTATTGTGATTTGACACTTTAATAAAATTGAATTGAATTGAATTGAATTCCAAGTGCTTGTCAGGGTGGGAGGTCCCCAGTTCAAATACGATTATTTGGGGGGGGGGGGGGGGGTCGAGGACTGGAAAGTTTGGGAACCCTTGGCCTACTGTACCTGTGACACGGTCATGATGTCAGGCAGGAAGGGGCCGAGGTCATAGCGACACTCCCTGCAGATCCTCTTCAGCGTGGACACACTGGACACCGACAGCTCTGGCTTCACCAGGCCCTGCAGCACCATGGGTAACACACTGCCCAGCATCACTGGATGGTCAGCCAGCCACTCTGCTAGAGAGCCTGGGTAAACACACCCAGTGGTGGAAAAAGTACATGTTTTACTTAAGTAAAAGTATCAATACTGCAATGTGGAAACACTCTATTACAAGTAAAAGTCCGGTAATCAAAATGTACTTGCGTAAAAGTACAAAAGTTATAATTATGTCTAAAATGTATGTAAAAGATCTTTTGAAAATAGCAGATCTACAAGGACTCACACGTCGCAATGCGACGTGTTGTGCGCTTGTAGATCTGCCATTTTCAAATAGCCAAAGTTTAAATAGGGCTGAAGTGGTTAATGTATGTTTTGTAATAATAATCAAAATCTACAAAGTAACTAGTAACTAAAGTTGTCAAATAATTGCAGTGGAGTAAAAGTACAATATTTGACTCTGAGATGTAGTGTAGTAGAAGTAAAAGTATGAAAAAATTGAAATACTCCAGTAAAGTAAAAAAATTACCTAAACATTTTACTTAAGTGCAGCACTTGAGTAAATGTACTTAGTTACTTTCCACCACTAGATATATACACCAGGAGACAGCAGACATGAGCTTGTATGAAACAGAGAGTGAGTGGGAGAGAGATAAGGTAGACAGAAAGAAGGAGACAGAGAAGGAGGCAAGAAACAAACAAACAAACAAAAAAGAAATAATGAAATAAAGAAACAGAAAGAGAGGGAAAGAGAAGGAAATAACGAAAGAAACAAAAAGAGAAAAATTATGGAAGAAAGGAAATAGACAGTGATAGAGAGAAACATGTACATACACACCTATGGTGTACATGACTGTGTCAGCCAGCATGACGTTGCTGATGTTGATTCTCGGTATTAACCCAATGAGGCCAGGAATAACATCAGAGTAGTTGATGTCTATGGTCTCTGCTATCGACTGGAAGCCAAATAACAATGCCTCTGTGTCCTGGAGAGAGAGCGAGAGAGAGAGAGAGAGCGAGCGAGAGAGCGAGAGAGCGAGAGAGAGAGAGAGAGAGAGAGAGAGAGAGAGAGAGAGAGAGAGAGAGAGAGAGAGAGAGAGAGAGAGAGAGAGAGAGAGAGAGAGAGAGACAATCTGAGACAGATCAAGGTATTTAAACTATAGGGATGCACACAGTAAGAAACGGATGAGTTAAATATAATGCAGTTATAGGAAAAGGAATTTGGAATATGTTAGTTTAGCTTAGTTTAGGTTAATATATTAGGATAATTTATTAGGAATTCAATAATAAGTAATATAAAGTCATATTTTTGTGCTATGTAAATATCAACCCTGAAAATTTTATTACCACCTCTGCAAACCTGCAAAAGTCTAATTGTTTCAAACCCACTGAATATTTGATACCAACAATTTCAGTTGAGTGAGGCAATACAGTACCTGCCACGTGGCTGAGTGTTCTGGATCCATCAGCAGTCTGCCCAGCCTGTCGTAGAGGTTGCTGAGAAGCTCCGCGCCCAGCATCTCATACACGTACATCAGAGTGTCGGAGATGTCCACTCTGTCACGTCAGACACAAAGGAAACACGTTCTTCATATCGAAGGTGCATCATTCATTGTTGTGTGGAATGAATGTCTGATGTACAAAGGCATCAGCTATTTTACAAAGGGAGTCACATTCTAGTTGCATTTTGCGTTTGAATCAGAGATTAAAAGGTTCAGTTGACAGGTTGGAGCCCTCAACCAGCTGAACAGAAAAACTCAATTCACTGATGCTGAACAAGTTATGCATTATTTTTTTTGTCATTTAACCACTAAAGCCGGATTTATATTTCGTTGTAGACGGTGTCACGTGGCGGAAATAGCCTATCTGCAAGCTCACAGCACGTTGCATTGCATGTCACAACGCTGTGTTGTGGGCTTGATCGGCTATTTTCACCTTGCGCATATAGGCCTAGGCTATTTTTGAGAACTTTCGCCCATAATATCATGCACAAAATAGGGACACCAGGGTTTCCTTGCTGCTCCCCATGTCGTACCTGTAGATCCTGAACTGCTCCTTGTCGTCAGGGGACCAGGAGGTGTACTCCTCCTGGGACGGATAGTGAGACTTATGGAGCAGCACGTCCACCAGCTGGAAGTAGACAGGCCTGTAGACCTGCAGGTACACTGCCTGCTTGTCCTCCTCAAAGGACAATATGTCATCCTGAGCACACAGAAGACAGTGATAGAAATAAAACAAACAAACTAAAGATGGATACATGGATCAAAGGGAGTTAAAATTAGTATTTAAGTGAGAATACAGAGTGCTGTTGATGTCTGCATTTATTTTTCTTCTGACAAATGCATTTGTTCTACAGTCATAAACACACACTGTACAAATGATCACACACGGAATGTTATGTAAATAGCTGAAGTTCAGGAGGATTAAGGAGCGTTCAAACAGCTGACCTCCTGGGGGAAGTAGCTGCTATGGAGTCTGCTGCTAACTCAAATTGTATCAAGCTGTGGTCCTGGCCTATACAGTACGCTCCGAAACATCAACCGCAGGCGGGATAGCATTATAAAACCATCTGATATACTGTACTGTGTGTGCAAGCTAATCCCCCCAATTTTTGGTTTTACACGATTCAACCAATGCTTTGCCATTAAGACAGACATACTGGCATACTCTACCTGCAGAGTGTACCAGAAGGTGAGCGTGAGCGAGCTGGTGGTCTCGTTGACTGGGTAGTGCCCGGGGATGCCCGTACAGGACAGAATCATGTTGACCAGCGCCAGGTAGCTCTGCCAGTGCTCCACCTGATCCAGTAAAACCCTGTCACATGCAGAAACCCCAAAAAAAGATCCCAGTCAAAGAAAGGGTAACACTTGCTATGCATCCCTATATGTCTATAATGCATTATAAACATACACAGGAGGCATTAGAATATGCTTATAACACTGTATAATTATAGTCCTAAGAACTCATAAATAATCATAATGCTTTATAACAATAATCACATTTAATCATTTGTCTCATTACATTTTGAACATACACAAATTTCATCCTCCCCTAACTACTGTATTAGGAGCAGTGGGGAATGTACAGTTATGGGTTAAGTGCAGTGGTGGAAGAAGTACTCAGATATTTTACTTAAGTAAAAGTATCAATACTGCAATGTAGACATACTCTGTTACAAGTAAAAGGCCTGTGTTCAAAATGTTACTTGAGTAAAAGTACAAAAGTATTGGCATCAAAATATACTTAAAGTACCAAAAGTAAAAGTACTAGAACATTTATATACAGTATATGTATAAAATAGGGCTAAAGTGGTTAATGCGTGTTTTAAAATATAATACTTTATATCTGCAAAGTAACTAGTAACTAAAGTTTTCAAATAGTTGTAGTGGAGTAAAAGTACAATATTTGCTTCTGAGATGTAGTGGAGTAGAAGTAAAAGTATTGAAAATTGGACTTAAGTAAAGTACTTGAGTAAATGTACTTAGTTACTTTACACCACTTGGTTAACTTTGGACTTCGACACATGACTGGGTAGACTGGGCGACAGACGGCCTCTATATCCACACAACTACAGCCGTGAGTTTATACTGTGCATGTGTGCATGCATGCGTGCGTGAGTGAGTGAGTGAGTGAGTGAGTGAGTGAGTGAGTGCGTGGGTGTGTGTGTACCTGGAGTGCGTTTCCCCCAGAGCCACAGCGATGCGACAGATGCCATGTGACGTCTCCATGTCCCCATCCTGAGCTGCTGACTTCAGCCGCTCGTGAAGACTCAACACCAGGGGTATGAGGTTGACCAGAGCATCAGTGTACCTGCACGCCAGTGGTGGAAACAGTACTCAAATGTTTTGCTTAAGTAAAAGTATCAATACTGCAATGTAGAAATACTCTGTTACAAGTTAAAAGTCCGGAATTAAAAATGTACTTGAGTAAAAGTATAAAAGTATTGGTATCGACATGTACTTAAAGTACCAAAAGTAGAAAGTACTCATTATGCAGAAGGTCCCATTTCACCAATTTCCCAATGCATAAAATGTTAAAAAATCCTTTGAAAAAAGCAGATCTACAAGCTCACAATGCGTCGCATCGCAATGCATTGTGAGCTTGTAGATCGGCTATTTTCAAATGGCCGAAATGTACAGTATATAGGGCTGAAGTGGTTAATGTGTGTTTTCAAATAATTGTAGTGGAGTAAAAGTACAATATTTGCCTCTGAGATGTAGTGGAAGTAAAAGTATTGGAAATTGGAAACACACACACACACATCGAAAAGCATGGGTTTAGAAAAATATTTGCCACACACACGCGCATAATGACACACACTGATCGTGATGACTCTGCGCCAAGCACCCAGAAAGTACCACACTCGACCCAGATGACAGAAAGAGCAGACTAGGTTCAGTTTCAGCTTCACCCAGTTGATAGCTATACTCAGATGGTTAAGATAATTATATTAGGGGTTGAGTGTCTCTTGCTCAGGGACACGGCAGGCCGGGAGGCGAACCGACGGTGACCTTCTGACTGCCAGACGGCCTCTCTGAACCGCTATGGTCCAGGCATTTGGGTTCCATTTCACACCCTTCAGAGGGAAATGAACCCTCAGGATTTTACAGTGTAGGAGGTCCATGTGTGAGAAGAACACATCTCTCACCTCTGGCAGTCAGGCTGTGAGATGACGTTCACTATGGTCTCCACGGCCGTGTCAAAGAGCTCCGGGTCCGACAGTGCAGAGAAACAGTCCTGGAGCAGAGCCTGGGTCTCACTCAGAGGCACGTCCACGCCCACCCAGCTGGAGAGGCAGCGCAGCACCCTCTCCTTCACCTGGGTGCAGCGGTGGAAAGCAACTTTTTGATCGATTCAATACTTCATTAACGTTTTGCAATTTGTACAGAAGTACGGTTTACGATGATTGTCAAAGGGATAACACAAAAAGCCCTAGGGGCTTGTTTCCATTGTGGTCCTGTGTATTCAATTCATTTATGACATTTAAATACATACAATAATGTATAATAGATAATAAACAAGACATAATCAACACTAGTAGCAATGAACGTATATGTACAGTAAACAAAGTACTTAAGTACAATTCTGAGGTACTTTTAACTAACTTCCATTTTAACATTCCATTTTTAGATACTTTATACTGCTACGCCACTGCATCTACTACATTTATTTGTCTGTCATGAAATGTTTTGATGAATTGAGTACATAGGACCCCAATGGAAACAAGCCATAGGCTTTCTTGGGTTTAAAATCCTCTTGTAAAGAACTGTACTTTCCTGTGCTTTTTTTTTTAGCAAACTACTAAAGTACTCAATCAATCAATCATCTCAGAAGCAAATATAATTCTCCAAGCATTCACAGCTCATTTCTTCACCTGGGTGGAGGAGTCCTGTTCCTGCAGCAGCTGGCGCAGCAGGGGACTCACCACCACCCACTCCCCAGCCAAGGCCTCCCTTAGCTGGGCACGGCGGACCTGAGCCAGCCTGCTGCTCTGGAACTCCTCTGGTAGCACGGTGAGGAGCTCCAGCAGTGCCAGGCGGTGGCCGTGCATGGGCCTCTCTTCTGCCCCGGGAGCACCACAACCACCGTCGGAACCAGCCTCCTCTGGCTGAAACACCCTCGCCATGTCTGCCACAGGCTGGGACCAAGCCTGGGGCATCAGGTTAAGGGCCAAAGAGGACAGGGCCACACACAGCCTGGTAAGCACCATCTTGGGGCCCGAGGAGAAGTGGGAGATGTGGGAGAGGAGCTGCAGCCTCAGGCTTTGATGTTGGTCGCTGGAGAGATCATTCCAGTGACGGGAGATCTTGATGTGAAGGGTGCTGGCGCCAAAGAACTGAACCTCTGGGAGCTGTTAATGACATGAGAACATTAGTTAAAGGAGATGTTATGACTGTTGCATGACATGGATACAATAACATTGTATTGACAATTCATCAGTTTTCCTTTTATTTGTTTAGTTGTGAAGATACAAGATCTCTTTTACAAGGAATATTATATATAATTTTGGAATCTTTTTTAAACATTTTAACACAAATCTTGTATGGGGGCCCCTTACAGCAAATATTTTCAGATCAGGGTCCGCGGACAAATACATATTAATTTGGGCCTCCTTGACATGAAAAACGTTTAAGAACCACTGCTGGCCCATTAGAGCTGATAGTCCAGACCTTGTCGGGGCTGAGCAGGGCCCAACAGAACTGCCATGCCTGTGCAGAGGCCTGGGCCTGGCTTAGCCACTTCTGGGCCAGATTCTTATGGTCCATGAGCGGGTCATAATACAGCTGGTTGAGAGCCTGGAGGACAGGAGGAGATGAGGAGAGCCAGTGAATTAATTGTTCTTGGAATACAAAATGTCATATACCAAAAGCTTAACAGAGTGCGTTACGTTAGTAAGCAAGGATGGATTACTGATACTTTGACAGCTGTACCAAGAATTGCCCACGTGCGGAGGTGGTCGATGGCCATTTGAAAGAAAGGAGTAAAAAAAATATGTGTTGTCCATGGCAACAAATCCAAAGCACAAGGCAATAGTTATTATTAGGACAGCATATGCCTCGTAACTGGTGTCATGTTACAAGAGGTCCTAATGCCTGCAAAACCATGTGAAATTGCAATATGCAGACTAGTTTAACCTGTATTCTGTTTATTGTGCCACTTGTTTTGTAGTTATTGTTGCCATAATTGTATCAAAGTTTCCAGCTGTGTGTGGTATGTCTATGAATGGGACAATATACTAAAAGTGGAATATTGCACAAATGGTAAGGCTTTGTATAAGACACTTGTGGGAATGGAAAAGGCAAATAATTACAATGCCTTTGTCATGCCTGTGTCCTTTTAGATTTTAGCATTGGTTATTTAAAAATAGCAGATATAAAATCTGCTATCTTTGAACATTTTTAAAAAAATCTTGAAAATGTGCCTTTGATTTCCTGACAAGGTGACAAACTCACCGACTCCACGTTTTCCACATTGATCTCCAACTCCACTGGGCTTTGTTCTGGACTGGCTGGGTCCATTTCAGTCAAACAGACCCAAGAGTTATAATTCAGGCTTGAGAGATGCTGGGATGTTCAGGTTGTCAAGGCACCTGCTGTCTGATGTTTCTGGGAGCCTATATTGGCGAAAAGAAAACTTTGTCAAAAAGCATTCAATGGTCACAACACCGGTGACAAGGCAATCATTTGGTTGTCCATCCTCCTGCTATACAGGACAGAATAAACAAACACTGACCTCTTTAGGGACTTTAAAACTGCATCGTCGATAATATCTACATCACTGAGTTAAAGACCACCCGCTGCGTCAACGATGAAGCCTCTCTAAAAGTAAAGTAGCCACAACACAAACGAAAACAAGTTACTTTCTTTCTATGCCCGAATGCCTCAAACAGCGTTCCAACGCCCGGCGCGCCTGACAGCTGCGACCCTCTCTGACGCACTGACAGCTGAATGGGGGGGGGGGGGGGGTCTCCATTCCCTCCACCCCAGCCGCCCTGCACTCACGACTCAACTGTCTGTGGCTTGTAAGATAAATATGTTTTATTTTTATTTTTTAGATAACAACACAGCAATGACAGCTCTGGTCCATAGCGTAGAGGGGGTAACGCTATGGTAATTTCGTGCCGTTGCCCGCACACCCTCGGTAGTCAAAATAAAAAATACACTTTCACTACTCACCAAAACAAAAACGGTTTTAAGACGTTGAAAGTGTTCCCACTTTCCTCAGTGGGAACACTCTGAGACCCCCCACCTCCCGTCTAATTTACACTTTTTGTCTAGAAAATAAAACATTTCACCGGAAGGAAAACAATGTTTTAGTTACTCCACTGCGCCCCCTACAGATCTGGTCAATGGAATTTGTCTGTTGACAACATTTATTCCTTCTGGTGAAATATTTTTCTTTTGTGGCCAAAAAGTGTATTTTAGACGTGAGATGGGGAGCTCAGTGTTCCCACTAAGGAAAGTAGACTTTCAACATTTTACAACCATCTTTGTTTTGGTGAGTAGCGAAAGTGTATTTTTATTTTTTACTAAAGACGAGAGGCTGCGCAGCCTGCGCTACCGGGGGTGTTCGGGCAACGGCTCGAAAGTACCATAGCGTTAAGGAGAACTCCTTCTAACGCTATGGACCAGAGCTACTTTTTGGTACACCCTATACTCCATCCATTGCGTAAAGCCGTTAGCCAAAAAGAACAGAATCAGCTGTCTATGCGTCGCGACGTAGTAGCCTACTGTTGTCGTTTTGGCAAGCGACACCGTCGTACTACGAAGTATAAAGCCTACTTTTATAGCCCGAAAATAGCCGTCTTACAACCCCACAACGGGTAGCATCGGCGACTCGAGGTGGGCTTGGAGGTCTGCTATATTTTCGACGCGCGACACACACCACCGTCGTGCGGCAGATTAGGAACTGGCACCGGGCTTTAAATGAGTGCCAGCCAGTGTTGCCATATTTTGTGAGAGAAATAATAAGCAACCAGTTCTACCAGGAGCAACCATCTACTTTATCGGCTATTTGAAAATAGCCGATCTACAAGCTCACAGCTTGTAGATCTGCTATTTTCAAGAATTATTGGAATAAAATGTGGAATATTTGGAATAAACAATAACAACACAAATGCTCCCTGGTACAATCAACATTTATGAAAATATTTGAGAACCACTGGTTTAAAAATGTATGTTTTTTTGGATGCAAGCCTAAATAAGCAAGTACACTTTAGAAACAAGTCCAAAAAAACGCAACCCGCAACAACCAATAGTTACAAGCAACTTTACAGAAAAATAAGCCCAAAGTCGCTTAATTAAGCGGACATGGCAACCCTGATGAGTGCCAGCCAGCCCCACCCCTGCCCTTCCACTGCCCAACTCCCTCAGGATATTTTTAGCCATATGATGATGGTGGTGATGATGATGATGATGACGATGATGATGAGCCCTGTCAAATAACGTAACGGAAAGAACATCTCCTCTCCTGCTGCAAGAGAGAAGGGAGCCGCCGTGACAAGAGAAGCCGTTTGTTTGTGTAGGCTACATTTCATCGCGCTCATCTTCACGGAAAGCAGCGAATGAGATGAAAATTGAAATTAATTTTGCGTTTTGCGCATTGGTGGTCCTTACCGGCTCATCGCAGACAAAGGGTAGGGATCGCAGTCGTTGAGCGTGCTTGTACAGTATAGCCTATAATAATAAATAACACCTCTGTCTCTGATCTCATGATGCTGTTGTGACAACAGCATGATTAGATAAATTAATAAATAGCCTAATAGGATAAGCACATCACAATCGATCGTCTGATCTGAGTGACAACACTGTTGTCACTCAGATCAGATGATCGATTGTGAATGATATGCTTATCCTATTAGGCTATTTATTAATTTATACATTATATTTGGTGTCCACTCATGTAGGCCTAATGTTGCCTGATAGTCTACTTTGATATAGAGCTCATGAAGAAATAAGAACGCAACCACGAGTTAAGGTAGCCTAGATATTACATGCTAATAATACTTTTATACCTCCAGAACAAAGTGTATGAGAGGTTAAACTCACCCATGTCTTTATAAATATTACATTGCTACATTTGTTGCGTTTCTTTATAAATTATAATCACATTGATAGAGATTGGTATAGCCTACAAATTGTAGGCTACAAATTAATGGCTGTTATGCTGGCTACATAACAGAACCTAATGACCTCATGGGAACAGTCTGTCACATGCTAGATTGTGTGTGTGTGTGTGTGTGTGTGTGTGTGTGTGTGTGTGTGTGTGTGTGTGTGTGTGTGTGTGTGTGTGTGTGTGTGTGTGTGTGTGTGTGTGAGAGAGAGAGAGAGCGAGAGAGAGAGAGAGAGAGAATGTGTGTGTGTGACCTTACTCATTTGCTGTGCAAGAAAATGTTAATTAATTTTGTCTATAATTGCATGACTGCAAATTGACCAAATCCTATTGTTTTTCTTTTTGCAGTGAAGACAGCTTGATATTGAAACATTGCACATTGATGTGGAAATGCTTTTTTTTTAAGTTGAAACATTCATTAGTTTGTGAAAATGCAGCAAAGTTAACAATTTTTTTTTACCGTATATAGCATATACAGGCCAGTTGGATGTAACTTTTTAACAACTCTCTGTGACTTGAAGGCCAGTAACAGTCATAGTACTTGTTGAGTTGTGAAGCCTTTCGAAATTTGTGAAAATGCAGGAAAGTGTACAAAATCAACTACAAGATCTGGTCCTTGAGGTCAGCTACTGGATTTCCTTTCATTGAACCCATGTTTTTCAGATGTTTCACAACAACTCTACAAATACTATAACACTGTGGATATGATACTATGATACTATGATACCTTCATGTCAGAGATGATTTTGAAAGGTTAAATCCAATAGCTGACCTCCAGGACGTATAGCAACATAATGGTGAGCCTAGGCTATGGTAACCTAACTTGTGTTAACGTGTTTGCTGCCGATAAATGACAATCTTCTCCGGTGGAACAAAACAATGTCAATGTGATTCATGTTATTTACAGCAGTGGTTCTCAAAGTGGGGTCCAGGGACCCCCAGGGGTCCTTGAGGGGTTCCAGGGGGTCCCTAGCTATTTGAAAATAGCCGATCAATAAGCTTGTGAGCTTGCTATTTTCAGAAAATCTTGAAAAAAATGTGAAAAACTTTGAATATTTTTGAAACTTTTTAACAACACAAATCTTGTATGGGGGTCCCTGGCAGTGGCACAAAAATATTTTCAGATGGGGGTCTGCAGCCAAATACCTTTGGGGGGTCCTTGACATGAAAAGGTTTGAGAACCACTGATTTATAGTCATATTTCCCTAGTTTCACGTATGCTTATTCCTGTAATGGAGTTTGAATCATTACTTTTGTAAAGGTCAGGACAGCCCGACAACAACCACACTCACCGCAGTTGACCTTTCCAGTGAAGCCGGAGCCTCGGCGTCCTCAGTCCTTCCAACAGATGCAGCGGAGTTGGAACATGATTCAGACACTCCGAGTTATCAAACCTCTGAACACCAGGACGGAACCACAGCTACATCCATAGTTGCCACCGGCGGCCATGTGACAGGCCAATCACAGACAGATACAGCTGACAGGAATGGGACAACCACAACCACTAGAATGTCGACGGCTGCACATACCGATGACAACACCGATAAGACTACTGCGTCTGTCCTCTATCTCTCAGGTAATCAAATGAATCAGATTTGATTGACTTTTGTTTTGTGGGTTCTTACAGTCAGTGGTGGAAAAAGTACTCAAATTCTTTACTTACTGTAAGTAAAAGTACCAATAGGCTACTGCAATATAAAAATACTCTGTTACAAGTAAAAGTCCAGAATTCAAAAATTACTTGAGTAAAAGTACAAAAGTATTGGCATCAAAATGTACTTAAAGTACCAAAAGTAAAAGTACTAAATATTTGAAAATAGCAGATCTACAAGCTCACAACGCGTCAATCGGCTATTTTCAAATAGCCTATGTATGAAATAGGGTTAAAGTGGTTAATGTATGTTTCATTATATCATAAATTATATCTGTTGGTCCCAATTCTTAATTCCAGTGAAAGCCCAAAAAACAATAAGCTTGACTCCAAAAAATCACACCTTGATGAGTTTAACTTTTTAGTGAAGAAAAACGTGCACAGAAAAAACATACATGACATATAAATCCAAAGTGTTCAAAAAGGTGGTTCTAACTTAACAGGTTTGTAGGTTCTTAACAGGTTTTGTAGGTTCTTAACAGGGTCAAAAAACTGTGTTTGCTCCTAGGCTTCCAGCTCTAGACTGACAAACATTTCTAGACACAGGTGCTGTTAATACAGAAAGCTTCTAATCAAAGGCTGTTCTTGCAACTGGCTCAATGGACTTAATTAGCAGCAAACTCACAAGCATGTACAAAATAATGGCAATCAAGAAATGTAATCCAAATACTCAAAGTACTCAAAAATACTCTAATACAGATTTCTTTCAAATATGGCTCTCACATTTCCGGCCCCTAATTGGCTAGGCGGGAAGCATAACAATTACAACTAAGCATTACTTAGAGCCATACATAATAAGATCAACAAATCAACTGAAATACATTCCTTTACTGTTGTTAGGAACTCTTCACACCGCCTCTTGTAGCAGACAGAGCTTCGTAATTGGTCTCTCAAGGGTGCTGGTTTTCGTCTGCACACTGACACGACGCACAACTCCCCTTGAATCTGGCATGGTCTTGAGGATTCTTCCCATCATCCATGAATTTCTAGGAGCGGAGTCATCCACAATCAGAACGATGTCTCCAGGTTGGAAATTCCTTCTTACTGTCGACCATTTATTTCGTTCCTGAAGGAGCGGCAAGTACTCATGGGTCCATCTTGACCAGAACAGATCAGCAAGGTACTGGATTTGTCTCCATCTCCGTCGCGCGTACAGATCTTCTCTATTGAAAACACCTGGAGGCACATTTGGTTGTGTCTTCAACAACAACAAATGATTCGGAGTAAGTGCCTCGAGATCGTTCGGATCATCAGAGACCTTGGTGATGGGACGATCATTGATGATGGCCTCGACCTCACACAAGACAGTCTGAAGACCTTCATCGTCCATGGTCTGCTGCTTGAGCACTGAATTCAGAATCTTCCTTACTGTTCGGATCTGCCTTTCCCATACCCCTCCATGGTGGGAAGCAGCTGGTGGATTGAATGTCCACTTGATCCCTTTCTTCATCATCACATCCTGTATCTTGGACTGATCAAGTTCCTTAATAGCTTCACGCAGCTCCCTCTCTGCTCCGACAAAGTTTGTACCATTATCGGAACGTATAACAGCCACCTGTCCTCTTCTACTGATGAAGCGACGCAGAGCGTTGATACAAGAATCGGTATCCAGAGAGTGGGCTACTTCGATATGAACTGCTCTGATTGTGAGGCAGGTGAAGATTACACCGTATCGTTTGACCATACTGCGCCCTCGTTTGACCTCAAATGGTCCGAAGTAATCCACCCCTACATTCGTAAAGGGGGGTTTGTCGGGCAGCAAGCGGTCTTCTGGCAGATCTGCCATCTTCTGCTCTCCAACCTTGGCATTCAATCTTCTGCACACAGTGCATTCTGAGACAATTATTCTCACCGCAGAGTTAGCTTTAGGAATCCAATACTTCTGCCGTAACTTTGCGAGCATGTGATTCCTACCACAATGCCCAACTTCCTGATGGATGTGTCGTAGGATGAGAGTAGCAACTCTTTGGTGCTTTGAAAGGATGGCGGGATGCTTGGCCTCTTCTGGCATAGCAGACCTACTCAACCGTCCACCTACTCTCAACACTCCATCCTGCAGAACTGGGTCCAACTTGTAAAGTGGGCTACTCTTCTTGACATGTGCCCTTCTTTGCAAAGCTTCAATTTCCTCTGGGAATGAATGCTTCTGACTGAAGAGAATTAGCTCTTGTTCAGCTGCGTTCAGGTCTTCAACCGTGAGCGGCTTCTTTTCCAAAGTTGTTATACGTTTCTCCAGTTGCTGCTTTAGAAGCATCTCTTGCTTGACTGGGTCATCTTCAGAGTGACTGATGGTAGCTTGTAGCTCTTTCCTTATGCCACTTAGGTGCAACAGCAACTCCCTTAGCCGGAGAAACCAAGCCACTGCTTTCTTCAGCTGATGCCAGCTTGAGTAGTGGTCAATTAGCTTACTCAGTGTAGCAGTGTTTGTGTCTGTGGTAAGAAGACTGACTACAGCTGACCTTTTGATCTCGACGTCATCTTCCTCAACATGATTCGACTGATCTGGTCTTTCTGGCCACTCACTTTGATTTTTCATCAGGAAACTCGGACCATGAATCCAAATCTCACATTGACAAAAATGATCCGCTTTCAAACCTCTTGAAGCGTGATCTGCTGGGTTAACTGAGGTGTTTACATACCTCCACTGGGTTGGGGTAGTAGCCTCACGGATGATCGAGATTCGGTTGGCTACAAAAGTCTTGAAGCGAGCCGTATCATTCTCGATGTACTTCAGTACAGTAGTACTATCCGTCCAGAAGACAGACGGTTCAAGTGGTACTTGAAGCTCCTGTCTCATCATCTTGTCGATCTTGACTGCGACGACGGCTGCCGTCAATTCCATCCTAGGTATAGTAACCTGCTTGAGCGGTGCCACTCTGGCCTTGCCCATCAGAAAGGAGACGTGTTTCTTGCCTTGTGCATTTGTCAGTGAGATGTAGGTAGCTGTGCCGTAGCCATTCTCACTGGCATCTGAAAAATGATGGAGCTGTGCCATACTTGTAGATCCAAACCCTACAGGCTTGAGGCATCTTTCCCAGCGAAAATCTGCAAGTTGTGTCAGGTCGGCTAACCACTTCATCCATCTTTGTGCCTGCTCCCCCTGGATTTCATCATCCCAGCCTTTCTTCTCTCTACACAGATCTCTTAGTAGAAGCTTCGCAGGCAGAACGAAGGGGGCCAGAAAACCGAGGGGGTCATAAACGGAGCTGACCACGGAGAGAATCCCTCGTCTTGTGACTGGTTTATCCTGTGGCTGCATCTTGAACTGGAACGTATCTGATTCAGTGCACCACTGGATACCAAGAGCTCTCTCCATAGGAAGCTGGTTATGGCTCAAGTCCAAATTTTTGACTTCAGTAGCTCTATCTTCTTCCAGGATAGACGACAAGACAACTCTGCTGTTGCTGACCCACTTGGTCAGACGGAATCCTCCAGTGTGACATAAGGCACTGAAGTCCCTCGCCAGAGCAACAGCTTGACCTTCTGAGGACACAGACTTCAAGCAGTCATCAACATAGAAGTTTTTGAGGACTGTGTCCACCACTTCCGGTGTTGTTTTGTTCCTTCCGTCTTCAGTTGTTCTTCTTAGGGCATATGATGCGCAACTGGGAGACGATGTGGCTCCAAACAGGTGCACAGTCATTCGGTAGTCTTCTACGGGTTGACTCAGGTCACCATCCGGCCACCAAAGGAAACGCAGTAGATCAGCATCTTTGTCTGGAACCCTGACCTGATAGAACATCGCTTCTATGTCGGCCATCATAGCGACAGGCTCCTCTCTGAACCTTGTCAGGACGCCAATGAGGGTGTTAGTTAGATCAGGTCCCTGAAGCAGCTGATCGTTCAGTGATGTTCCTTGGAACCTTGCAGTGCAGTCAAAGACTACCCTGATCTTGTTTTTCTTTGGATGGTAAACCCCATGGTGAGGTATATACCATACACGTCCATCCTCTCGGCTAAGCTCCTCTTTGGGGATTTTCACAGCATAGCCTTTCTCTATTACCCCTGCCATGAATCCCTTGTAGTCTTCATGGAAGTCTGGGTTCTTGCTGAGCTTTCTTTTTAGACCAACTGTACGCTGCTCAGCTACACAGCGGTTGTTTGGCATATTGGCAGTCTCATTCCTCAATGGCAAGCCGATACAGTAATGCCCATCAACAAGCTCAGCAGACTTAGTGACTGACCGCATGAACTTGTGATCTTCTTGAGACATCTCTGTTTTGTCTTCACAGCTTTGTTCTGGGAAGTCTGTATTGTACTGTTGGACTAACAGTTCTTCAATGCTTGCTACGGAAATACGGTTGACTGTGTGACTGCGACCACCATCTGCTGATGTGATGTCATCCTCTCTTCTTACAGGCCCATTCACTACCCAACCAAGGATGGTCTTAACTGCGTAGGGTCCGTCCTCTTCACTATTAATCACCTGCCAAGGCTCCATAGCTTTAGGCGAGTTGGTGCCGATCAGCAGGCCGACTTCTGCTTCGAGCTGCGGGATTTGTACCTCTTTCAAGTAGGGCCATCTCATCACATCTTCTGGCCGGAGAATGTTCTCCCTCTTCACCGGTATGTCCCTATGTGTGAAGGCTTTCGGTAGGTCGATGTAATCTTTTGACTCGAGTCCACACACTTCCAGGTCAGACAGGATGTAACTGGGAACCAGCTTCTCCTGGCCCATAGTCCGCAGAAGGACCTCTGTCTTCCTGCCTCTGATGTTCAGCTGCCTCATGAGTGCTTCAGAACAGAAGGTGGCTGAACTTCCCTGATCCAAGAAGGCGTATGTCTTCACAGTCTTCTCACTTTTCTTGGACTTAACCATTACAGGTACTATTGCAAGGATACATTCATCTCCGGCCCCAGTGCGTCCACAGGTCTCTTGCTCTAGTGACACGAGGGCGTTTGTGATGCTCCTTTCCTCAGTGTTGCTGTCCTCATTCTTCTTTGACTGAACACTGTCTTCTTTGTCGACATGCAAGATGCTTGGATGTTTCTGAGAACACTCTTGACATGTCATCCTCTTTTTGCAGTCTTTACTTAAGTGTCCCTGCGTAAGACAACCAAAGCAGAGGCCTCTTTTCTTCAGAAACTCAACTCTGTCTTTACCCTGCTTTTCTCTTATATTTCTGCATACATCCAGTGCGTGACTCTTCTGGCAGAACAAGCAGGGTTTCTGGAAAGCATTTACAGTGTTGGATGTTACATTCTTCTTGTAAGGTGAGTATTGTGACTTCTCCTCTTCAGCAGAAGTTACAGTTGTAACAAAACTGCTTCCCTTTGGCTTGGTAGACTTCAGGGTCTTGGTATCAAAACTGCTCTTTGGTTTTCCTTCAGTAGCTGTGCTACTGTCTTGTATATTTCCGAACAGCGGATAACTTGCAATCTGCGCTTGTCGGGAGATAAATGTCACCAAGTCTGAGAACCTGGCTCTTTTTCCATGTCTTTCTTGAATGTCAAACGCTGTTACCCTCCACTTTTCTCTTATCTTGAAAGGAAGTTTTGAGATAACAACTCTCATATTCGTGGGGTTGTCCATCTCATTCATGAACTCAATATCTTCCATGGTATTTCGACATCCGATAAGGAAAAGAGCGTATGTGTTCATTGCTTTCCCGTCCTCAGACTTCATCTGAGGCCACTTCAGAGCCTTTTCTATGTAGGCATTGGCTATCTTCAACTCGTCACCATAATGCTTCTGAAGTAGCGCCCTGGCTTCTTTGTAACCTCTGTCCGGGTCCATATGTTCACAGCTGCAGACTAGATGTTGTGGTTCTCCACTGGTAAACTGCTCCAAATAATACAGCTTGTCTCTGCTGTTCCCCGCCTTGCTGTCTATGGCGTGATCGAAGGCTCTAATAAAGGACCTGTAGGTGAGCGGGTCACCATGGAACACAGGTATGTCTCTTTTAGGGAGATAAGACAATTGTTGCTGTGTGACGAGCATCTCTGTAATCTGATTCTGACGCCTTATCACTTCATAGCCGTCTCTCTCACTTCCTGAAGGTGCCAAGGCAACCTTACTTTCGAAACGTTGTGTTAGAGACCGCTCCTCTGACTCTTTAGATGCCTTTTGTGGTCCTGTCTTCGATGTCTTAGAGCCTACTTTTGATGTCTTTGCACCACGTGACTTTAAGTAGTCATTCATTCCATCCTGGGTGCCTGCATAATCTTCAAGTACTTGTAACTTGGCATCAGATTCTGCAATGGCTGTATCTAGCTCCAGCTGCTCTTTCTTAGCTTTCAATTGGGCTTCTTCCAATTCAAGGGCTTGCTTCTCCTTTAACTTTGCTGCCCGTGCCAGCAGTGCTGCCCTTTCTGCTTCTACTTTTCTACGTGCAGAAGACGTGGTAGAGGATACTCTTGAAGATTGCACATTAGAAGCACTGTCACCAGGCTTGATGTCATCTTCCTCTTCACCCTCTTTGAGAGGGCCTTCTTTATTTATTTCACGCACGCCATCAATCCATTTTTGAGTTGCTCTGACAAAATCTCCGACTGGTGCTATCTTCGGTTCATACCAATTATTCTGATCAGCAGTAACCTCTTCTTTAGGTAAAAGATCTGTCACTTCATCATTAGCACCACTGAATTCTGTACACAGCTTTGCAAGGTCAGCCAGAACCATTTGTTCAACTTTATCCACATTGCTTACATCTTTCTTCAGCATATCCAATTCGTTAATTTTGTTAGTTATATGCCTTAGTTTTGCTCTCCTAGATCCAATCAGTCTATGGAGTTTCTCTTCCATAGCCTTTTCTGTGGGTATTGACACCCTCTTGTGGTGGCTAGGAGTATCTGTGGCCATGGTTGTTGCATCATCTAGCATTTCGTATTTTCAATGCAAATACAGTGCAATATTTAAACTTCACAAAAAAGCTTCCAATAAAACGTTGCAAACTGTTCCTTAAGTGCACTGTCTTCAGATATAGGCTTGAATATATCTTCAAAAACGGCAATGACAAAATCAACAATATTCAGCTCACCAGTGCAATGCTTATTTCCTTTTCTTCTTCTTTTTCCACAAGATTAACAGTCACTGTAACTTCTTGAGTTTCCTTTGTGGGTAATTCCAGCGATGTTAGTCTTCCATTATACTTGCTTCTCTTGAGCTAGTTTTTTGACAAAATGTTGGTCCCAATTCTTAATTCCAGTGAAAGCCCAAAAAACAATAAGCTTGACTCCAAAAAATCACACCTTGATGAGTTTAACTTTTTAGTGAAGAAAAACGTGCACAGAAAAAACATACATGACATATAAATCCAAAGTGTTCAAAAAGGTGGTTCTAACTTAACAGGTTTGTAGGTTCTTAACAGGTTTTGTAGGTTCTTAACAGGGTCAAAAAACTGTGTTTGCTCCTAGGCTTCCAGCTCTAGACTGACAAACATTTCTAGACACAGGTGCTGTTAATACAGAAAGCTTCTAATCAAAGGCTGTTCTTGCAACTGGCTCAATGGACTTAATTAGCAGCAAACTCACAAGCATGTACAAAATAATGGCAATCAAGAAATGTAATCCAAATACTCAAAGTACTCAAAAATACTCTAATACAGATTTCTTTCAAATATGGCTCTCACAATATCTGAAAAGTAACTAGTAACTAAAGTTTTCAAATAATTGTAGTGGAGTAAAAGTACAATATTTGCCTCTGAGATGTAGTGGAGTAAAAGTAAAAGTATTGGAAATTGGAAATACTCAAGTAAAGTACAAATTCCTCAAAATTGTACTTAAGTACAGTACTTAAGTAAATGTACTTACTGTAGTTACTTTACACCACTGCTTATAGTACATAGTCCAGTGTTTGTTCAGTTATGATGGATTTCAGCATCACGCAACTGCACACGGCTAAACACACACCTAAATAAGAAATGAATAGTCCAGAAAGATAATCATTATGAATGTGTTGCAAACCATTCCGATTCTGTTCTCATTTTCCACTTGACATTGTTATTGTCCATGTTCAATAGAAGATACTGCATGCTCATTAATCCAGAGCATTGTTGCCATAGCTCCAACCATTCTGTTTAGTGGGCTGTGTAAAATCTTAAAAATAAACCAGCCCACACTGTAAAACACTGCTGTAAAACAGTTCGCAAACGCAGTAGCTCTCCTCATGCTCAGCGAGATGACCAGCAGCATAGCATGAACATAGTCTGCCTCTTACTGCTCTTTTCATGGCATGGCATGTGTTTGTGCATGGCCGTTAGAGGTAAGAGGTGTCTTTTAACAGAGCAGATAACTCCCCTGCAGTGGGGGATAGAAAGTTTTTTAAATTTACTTTAGTACTGTACTTAAGTTCTGTCATTGCAGAACATGGTGATGGTTGTCACTGTGGTTGTTTCTCATCCCTGAAAAAAAGTTACTTTAACTGACATTCATGCTCACATTCTCAAAATGTTATTGTTTCATATTAATGCTAAATTCATATTTGTTCTAATATAAGTCAGTGAATGTGATGACTTTGAGGTGAAATGCTTTTGATGAAGGCAGCATAGCACTTTTCAAAACAAGATTTAAAAGTGGAATGGTCCAAAGGCTGAATCCATTAAGTCCAAGACTGAATCCATCATTGCCCACTTAGTGTTTATTATGTCATCGTTGGCGTACTGTGCCATAACCACTTAAAGCCTATATCAGTGGTTCCCAACCCGGGGGCCGGGGCACACTGGTGGTCCGTGAGGATATTGCAAGTGGGCCCCAAAATAATTGGCTATACGCTAAGATTTTTTATGATAATACAACATGAAATAAATTACGTTAAAGAATGTCATGGTATTTTTTCTTTAAAACCTTGAAAAATGAGTTTTCATTGAGGTGCTGATAAATAGGAACTCATACTAGCTCCATTGATCCAACCCGGAACACAATTGATTGGTTGATCATTAGAATAAACCTGCTCTGAAAATGCACACAGCCCATTTCAAGAAGGCCCAGATCCAGAAAAGGTTGGGAAGACTGCCCTATATATCTGGAACTGGAGCCAGGTGCGCGTCCTCTGCTTGCCTTTGGGCGTGGGTGCTCAGCTGATAAGAATGACTCAATAAGATGAAATCCACCAGTAAAATAAAATAAGGGTTTGTAAGACACTGTCAATCAGTGACCATTCATCCCTTATTTTGGAGTGCTTCCACCTCTATATTGACTGCCCCCCCCTGGGTTCTACACTTGGTCCACTCCTTTTTTCCATCTACACCAAATCTATTTGCTGAAAATAGCCGATCTAAAAACTCACAACGTGCTGCAATGCTGTGTGTTTTCAGTTTGTAGATCTGTGTTATATATTTTTTTTAAAGCCACATATGACATGTCCAGAATAGATGCTAGGGTTCATGTGGTTAAACAGTACCTGTTGAATCAACAGTACCCTTTCCTGACTAATGTCTGTGTAATTTCTTCGCAATACAGAATAAATACTGACAATGCGTTATTTCGGACTTCCTTCCTGTTTGCGTTCTCAGATTCTCCAGCCAGCGCCTCGATGCCACCCGAGGTAGAGACATCCACCCCTCTAAAGTACATTTCAACCCCTGACAGCAGCGCTACACCCGCGGGTACAGACCTTCAGACCACCTCTGCTCCTCCCTCTTCGATCCCTCCACCACAGGATATTACTACACCCCAACCTTCCACGCACGCCAGCACTGAGGCGCCAACCCAGGCCAACACCCACCCGCCCACCACAAGCCAGCCCCAGGCCTCGGCTCCGGCCTACCCCCCTGCCAGCCAACCACGTCAGGAGGGGCCATCTGAGCTCAACGTTGGAGATGAAGGTAACGGTGAAGGATAGTGTGGGATGGCCCAGGATGGCTAATTTACTGCTATGGGAAATGTATTTAAGAATAGGTTGCAGTTAGTAATGAATATCTTTATTATAATGAACGCCTTCCATTCGGTTGAGCAAAATCTGTAACAGTACATGCTATAAACCTTTTTGTTCAACTTACCCACCCTCCCCTGTGCCATGTTAGACGTCAAAGGGCCCCGGCAACACCGTACCTCCCCTCTGGATCCCCTCCTGGCTGGTCTGGTGTCAGTGTTTATTGTCACCACTGCAATCATCTCCGTCGTCCTCTTCCTGAAATTCCGGCAACGGACAGAGCATCCAGAATTCCATCGACTCCAAGATCTACCGATGGTGAGTTAGAACAGTACAATATCAAACTAGTTTCAAATACATTCAGCAGCAACTTGTGTGTGATGATTCTAAACCGTGCTTAATAGTTACACGTCCTTCCTGTTCATGATGCTCTCTAGGATGATTTGTTGGAGGACACACCACTCTCCAGGTATTCATACTGATGGAGGTGACCAATACATCGATTTCCTCATGAGAGCGTATGCAAAACAGAGCAAACACCAAACAGCCATCTTGGATCCAGTTGAAGCCTTTGACTGGACGCAGTTACTGTATATCCCCGAAATGTGCCCTGCTGAGCCGTTTCCTCTTTAGTGCAATGGGAACATTGTTTGTTTGTTTTAGCAGTACCTCTATGGCTGGTATTAGCCATGGCAATGGATGCACAGCACTTTCATGTGACATAAATGTTCACATTGCCCCCTAGGGGTGATCAGAGATAGTGAGGATCCCCTGCTTGGTCAGATGACTCCAATAGACAACCTCAGGCTAAGTAATGTATTGCTACTAGGTTATTAATAGTGAAAAGTATACAGTAAAGTAATATGGGACAGAGGAAGGATTAGCAGTATCTATATATAATAGACAATATAATAAAAGTGACTGGAGAGTCTCTAAAATGCTCTGGTAAGACTTTCAATGCATGATCCCTGAGTTGACCAAATATGAGAAAAGTGCTTTTTCAAACCAAATTGCCTAGAATTGCAGGTCGTCGTAAAACCAAGAGACTAGGACCAATAGGTATTTTATTCAGCTATGGTCCTGGAGAGCCAGACTGAGACAGCTGGAAGGAAAACACCAGCTACTCGGGTCCCCAGGACCAGCGTTGAGTGCCACTGGCCAAGGTCTGAAATCTAAATGATTTTGAATGTAAATCACTAAAGGAAGCCTTTTGTTAGTAGAAAGTTGTATTTATCTGACAATAATGAGGAATGCAAGTTAATCATTCAAAAGCCATATGCATGAAGATAATAGACAGATCATTTACAGGAAATAATCATTCAATTAGGTCATTTTAAGCACTGTTACTTAAACACCAACTCAAAAATGTAAATATGAAACGCAAACGTGGCTCTCTTGGTCCCATTTAATTAAGAGTGACTTGAATATGTTTTGTAAATTATCCTTCTGGTGGTTGATATACATTTTAGATCTACTTATATTCATTTGGATGTTATACTTGAGTGGAATGTAGATGAGAATATTGCTATGCTAAAAATGTAAATTAGATATATCTGCTTATTCTTAAATGTAAAAACAATGTGGAAGTTGAATACTTTTTTTAATAATATACTTAGTTCATGTTCATAAACTAAAAACAGCATCAGAGTACTTTCAAATATAGTGCGATCATAATAAGATTGATGTTACCTACATCTATATTAACTAGAGTATGTTGCCTTCTGCATATGTGCTGGAAGCTCTATTCTACTGCTGGTTTTACCTGGTGTTACTGTCAGTTTTACCTACAGTCAAGTGCCAACAGTGATTTATGATATGCAGTTGAAAAGTGGACTGAAGTGAATGTTTTATGGACCTGTTCTTTTTTCTATAATAAAACATTTTGAAACATGTATGTAAACCCTACGGTTTGTGCTCATACAGAGGGTACTTCATATGAGCCGCCTTAACAGTGTTTGCTTAGGTGACATGGCATTAGTGCATTTGAGGTCAATGGAACAACAGGCTTATAAATCAATTTGTCTTGGCAAGCACTGTATAGTGCGTTTGAAAAAATTACAGAGACTAATAGGTAAACCACGCCCTTTACAAATACAATAAACGAAATGTTGCCTGCTTAAGCAAACAGCTCCACCTACACGTATGTAACTAAAAAAATATGTAAGAAAAAGAATCACAACCCCAGATTATTTAGAAGAAATAGAATTTAATTCTCTGCTGTATCATTGTATTCTGTGGAGTAACTTGGCTGTAATGTGTCATAGTTGAGGGAGGGTTGCACATTTCTCCATAGCAGTATATCATCATATAAAAATAACCATATACACATGAAGATTCTACTAAACAAGAGTAGGTCGTGAATTTATTTTCCCAACACCCTAAGTGCTTTCTCTTATTTGCAGAGGCGTCCTTCGTTTAAAGCAACTCTTACAAAAATATGCTTTAAAAACTAAAAACTAAACAAAACAAAAACACCCGTTTGAGTGTTGAGGGGCCTCAATAGTTAGGTACTGTTTGGTCCTTCCCCCACATACCTCGGTGCACATATCACGTTGAAATGGAGACAAACGTTGCTGGACTTTCAGGAGGACAGGAGGATCAGTCTTTCTCTGCAAATCAGTATGAGGGATGGTCAAAAATAATTCTGCAATCGTGAAATCTGTGGATAGTCAAAAGTACCATTTTGTTACAGTGGTATGATGGAAACATGTGCAAGCCACTGGAAGGTGGTTGAATTAAGAGATATTCAACAAAGAGCTTCTGGGTAATCAAAATTCCGTCGCTACCAACGAGACCACTCCAACCCATGCCCCAGAAAAGATGTAAGGGATGGACAGCAGAGAGAATGAGGGAGACAACATAACATAAGGTGTCCATATTACGACCACCAAGGAGGAGAACCTCACAGGCCAGGTGCTACAGGTGCTACAAGTAGTGGCTGTCTAGCAGGAAACTTGCTAGTGCTAAAGGAACGTGGGCACCATCCCAGCAGGTGACGGCCAAAATTGAGGGTTGTCAGCATCAATCCAAGCATGGCAATGTTTCCAAACGCCCCCCGCATCCTTTTCTTGGGATCTGATTGGGACAGGTAAAACATCATCATTTCTTATTACACACAAATAATGACAATCACTCAATGACTTTGCTCTGAAAGCATACACAGTTTTCAAAAGTTTTAAATGCATCTCAATAGTGCCTGGTGCATTTTGTGAAGCACCACGGCCAAAAATAAAATGTCTTACCTCCTGTGGAATATCCATGTGCATAGACCTCCCTTGATACAATCCACACGACCCCGAGACCACTAGCAAGACGCTGTTACAAACACACACACACAAATGCCACAATAGCATGTCAAAAGAAAACACTTTCTAATGTCACTGTCATATTCTTTCACTTTACAAGTTTTTGACATGAAATGAAATGCAAGGACTGAACTCACAGGACAATGCAGGCCGCCCACAGCCAGGCAGAAAAGGAAGGCAGGGTATATCTCCAGACTATCAAGAGAAGATAACAGCAGATGAACTTTGAACTTGTCTGACAGCAGTAGCATACAATACATCTCTAAGTGAATCTGACCGCACCTTTGCTGGCGCAGCCCCAAGACTGTGGAACGGCATTCCGCTCCCTATCATCACCATTGAATCCTTAAACCACTTAAACCCTCTATACTTAGTGAACTAATACTTAGTTAATTGTTTCCCAACCTGGTGTCCCGGCCCCAGGTTTGGCACCCCCTTTGAGGGGGCGATCACAAGGGGTGAATATTTTGCATGTTGCACAAAATAATAACTTGCTTTTGTCCACTGTCTGCCTATATGTTCTCAAACTTTAACTAACTTTTGAGCTAACTCCCACATATAACATCAATGTGAAGTACAGTGTTAACATTGTTTAATGCCGTAATCTGAAGACTCGCCTGTTCAGACTCCACCTTAGCCCGTAGCACTTGTCCTAGCCTCGACGACCTTGCAGGCTTATGCAAAGGCTAAAATGTAATTTAGATAGCATGATATGTCGACAGATGCCAGGTCATTTGTAGACCTGGCATCCTATAGTGTGTATAGTTTCAATGTACAGATTATTGGTGTTTGTTTTTTATATTAAACTGACTGTTTAGACTGATAATAGGTTATTGGTTTACCTATGATCCTAGATTATTATTCTATGCATTTCATGTATAACCTTGTGTTTTCCTTGCTTACTGTAAATCACTCTGTAAGCGTCAATTGTAAAACTCACAATGCGTAGTGAGCATGTATATCAGCAATTTTGCCGATCTACATCATCTCTATGGTTTTTGTATTTATGATTTTACCTATACCTCCTGTCTGTACAGCACTTTGGTCAACAAGAGTTGTTTCAGTTACTTACGTATTTTGGTGAGACCGCTGGATGCAGTTAAAGATGTTTCCTGTGTCTGGGTCTTCGCTGTACATCTGAGGCAGCTGTCACACAAAGGACAATAACGACAAAAGGCTGTAGATTAGTTTACCATATTAAATGTTATGGGTGGCTGTTTTTTCTTCTATTCAAACAAAAAGGAAAACCACAGCCCCCAAAAGTTGTTTGACAACTTTCACAACTTTTTCTCATTTTTTTTAATTCAAATTATGTAGATTAGCTATTTTTTGCAACAAAAAAAAACATTTACGGGCTTAGTAAGCAGACCATTTAGGACCAAGTTACTATATCCTACATCATGTGAGGTTTAGGACAGTTGCATTGTCTTTGTAAAAGGGAATATTTTAATGATGAAACGTGACTCAGCATAAACCAAAGCTTTAGCTTGTGTCAGTGAGCTTTAAGAGCTTATATAAATTCTTTGTGTAACAAGGCCCGAGAAAGAAGAGATGATGATGACTAATTCATTCCATTCTTTATCGTCCAAGTCCAACCCCAAATCACTTGACTTGACTCACATTGACTTTGTACTTCTTCCGGGCCTTTCCCACTTTCATTGCCAAGTGCCCAACCATGACCATACTGGCTACGCCTGTTATCACCACAAATCCATACTCCTTGGAGAGCACCACCATTCTGACACACCTGGAACAAGAACATGGCACAACTGTAGTTGTAAAAAAAAATAGGCTATATATTTGGAAAATGTTTTTAAGTAAAGTAAAGTATACATGATTAGAACATGCTTAAACATTCGACAATTAAAGGTCTAATATTTCTACAATTGCTACAAATTGCTACAAAACCTGTATATCCAGTCATTTTGGGGCAGAAACAAGAAGTTGAAGGATAACATTAAGTCTGATAATGATGTTCCCATCATGTATACTTTTACATTACTTAAAACCATTTTTCAAATATTTTATTCTTTAACATTTTGGACAAAATAGCCAATTTTACATCGAGGTGCCCATGATGTCCATAGTGCCCACCTATCCTGTATCCTATGAAAAAATTAACTTTATTATTTTTCAGAATTAAAAATAATTAAAATAATACTATATTAGGCTATATAGTCAATATTATATAGTCAATATTATATTATTTTTCTATTTTCTTGAAATTTCCTCTTTATCTTGTGTGAAATAAAAAAAATGCATGGTCACGATCACACATTTAAACGTAGCCTATTACTTTTACACAGTAGCAAAACTACAAAGCGTTAGAAGACAAACAATGCACCAAAAAGCTTGGCCCGTGTCAGTCTAGAATTAGTAGAATACCAGTAAATTGACACATCATAGCCTACATGTGGTACATTTGCAGAGAAATGCAAGCAACATATATTTTATTTCAATTATGAGACTTACCTGTTTTAGTGAACAATGCTAAACGAAAGTAATCGACTTTCCACTGTCCTCAACTGACCGCCTGCTTACGTGCGTTGCGTATATTGTAATGTAAACAGTCAGAGGGCGTGGCCAATGTGGGCTGTGTTGCCAGATTTTGTGAAAGAAATAAGTAACCAGGTCTATGAAAACAGCCCAAAAGAAACATGAACACTTCACTTAAAGGGGAAATCCACCCATTTTCAATATTTAACTATGTCATTAATATAGCATAAAGGAGTTGTGTGGAAATAAGAAAAAATTTAAAAAAAAATTAACATTGCAAAAAAATGTAACATTGCAAAAAAATTAACATTGCAAATTACACTGTGATGACTCATCATGGTGTAATTTGCAATGTTAAACCCAGAATCAATCCTCCAGTTCAAGACAACACAGAAAGGGGGGAACGTTTTTCTTATTTCCACACAACTCCTTTATGCTATATTAATGACATAGTTAAATATTGAAAAGGGGTGGATTTCCCCTTTAATTCACACACCATCGAGTATTTGAAAATAGACGATCTACAAGCTCACAACGCTTCTTATCACAACGCATTGTGAGCTTGTAGATCTGCTATTTAAAAACAAAATGCTTGAAAAAAAAATGGACCAATTTGGAATGAAAAAACTAACATTTTTAACGACATTTTTATGACATGTCAGTGGACAAATACATATTAATGTGGGGTCCTTGACATGAAAATGTTTGAGAACCACTGGTTTAAACAACATTAGGAAACAAGCCCAAATAAGCAAACCACACATTAAAAATAAGCCCCAAAAAACGAAGCAACTTTACAGAAATACAAGCCCAGAGTTGCTTATAATAAGCAGACATGGCAACACTGAATGTGGGCTGTATGTTACTACAACGACGTGACTGGGACTACATTGCTTTGCAGATTGCATATCCGGTTTAGAGTGGATACGGAAGCTGTCATTGCAAGTGTATGCATGTGTGCGTTGAAATTACAGGATACAGTAGGCGGGCTTCAGGCAGGATATGGGCTACGAGCAGTTATAAATAATGGTACTGCGGAAAGCGTTTGCCGAGAACAGCTCTAGCTTGTAGAGCTGTTCTTTTTTTTCACCAGCGACACCCTCGTACGATGGAGTATTAGTTCTCCACTGACTGACCTTCACTGACCTTGTACTAACTGGCCTACTACCTAAAGTGCATAGAAACTTTAAAGCTTGACTTCACTGTTGATTGATGGAAGCCTTGGGGGAAAATAGACTATCATTCCAGTTGACAGTTGACACTGCATTTATTTTTTGAATTATGTTTCGTGTTTCATAGGACTATACTGTAACATTGTAATATAATAATAATTGTATTTCTCTTTAGTTTTAAATGCATTTGATTGATTGATGTATTGATTGAATACTTTTTTAACAAGATTGTTTGTTAACAACAGTATGGTAGTACAGTCAAAAAAGCTATGCTAAAAGGATAACACAAAAAGCCCCAGGGGGCTTATTTCCATTGTGGTCCATTGTAGGCCTACTCAATTCATCAACAAGACATGGATATTACAAACATTATTCAGTTGACACTTGACTGCAGCATATTTATTTATTTATTTGATTTATTGTCTTTAACATTCTGCTTTGCATTTCCTATACTGTGACATGGTGTGAAGATTTAGAGTGTATGCGTTGTGATCTAGCTTTTGCCCTCATTTAGACCCAGTTTGTTTAACAGCTATTCAGTCACCAGAAAATTTATGATATGCCCAGCAAAATATGAGGCTACTCATTATTTCACAATGGCTCATTTCACAATCATTATGATTGGATTGTTTGGACAGCATGCAACTGATTTTAATTACTGCTGGGTAGCTTGACCTATAATACTACATTATAATTTATTAGATAATAGCTTGACCTATAATACTACATCATAATTTATTAGATAATGTATTAACAATCCAAATCTGCAAAGTACAGTAACTAGCTGTTAGATAATTACTGTGGAGACAAAGTACAGCATTTGCCTCTGCAGTTGAGATTTATTTACAGATCAAAAAAATTAACTGACCGACTTCAAACGGTGCCTGGCGTCGAGCCATCAGGATGAGCGGTTGTCTAATCCCTCCGATCCAACCGATATGCCCATATATAGGCATATCCAGTTGTCCTGAACTGCCAATCCAACATGCCCATATATGGGCATATACTGATGACATCAGGGATATCCACATATGGGCATAAAAGGAACACAGGCGGGTACAACAGGTACTCGTGCATTCCCATCTTGCATTGTTTCCGACCTGGCTAATCCGACCGATATACCCATATATAGGCATAGCCTACATGGAGATCCGGTTGTCCAGAATCGCTGATCGGACCGATATGCCCATATATGGTGGTGCTGGTGCTGATGGGAATTATGACGACAACATGGATCTATATGGGCATAAAAGGGACACAGACAAACAGATGGATACCATACAATGGATACTTTGACAACGGGTACAATGGGGGTGGGGCATCAAGCTGTTTATTTGTATTTATATATTTAAAAAAATATTTTCAATAAATAAATATCTCATGGTGCCCCCTTTTTAGGGGCCTCGAATGGATTGGAAAGCTGTTTATTTCTATTTAAATATATTAAAAATATATAATTAAAAAAATCTCATGGTGCCCCATGCCTGTGTGGTGCCCCAGGCGGCCGCCGAACCTTGCCTACAGCAAAGCACGCCCCTGGGGGCATGCATTCACAACTTGCATTGTTCCCAACTTGCATCATTCCCGAGTAGGCCGGTCATGGTGCCCCATTCAGTCAATTACAATGGGCCCGGAGCTGAGCTGTCCATGGTGCTGAAATGACAATGTATAGCCACTTGACATTACAGAGGAGTGCACATTTTTGTCTCATCTAGGACACTCCAATGGGTCGATGTCAAACAGCTTGAACAATGCATATAGAATAGAAGTAAACTGACAATTATTTCACAGATAATTCCAGGTGGAAACACATTTTCGATTAAAGATCCCATATTGTCAAAATGCTATCCACAGCAATCCGAGACCCATATACATCTCCTAGTTTTTCCACAATAACAATTCCACATTTCTCTAAATACTGGTTTTAGTCACTAGTGCCCTCTATCTCCCTACATGGGAATCACAGTCGTTATAATGACCACAGCTACCATGAAGTGTTGCAAAAATATTATTAGCTATTATTCGTTTTCTTCCCGTCATTATTCTCAGGTGTTGATGTGATTGATCGTGGAGGAATGTCAACTATCCCGCCTTTAATATTGCTGCTCTAAAGTTTGGCCAAAACATTTTGTTGTTTTTTGTTTGTTTGTTGTTGTGTGTGTCTGTGTGTGTGTTTTTTTTTTTTTTTTTTACAATTTGTGCAAGTTTGCTCACGGTCAACGTCTTGCTTTCGCTGTGGACATTTAAATCATTTTACAGTTAATCTCTTGCAAATCCCCAGTTGTTTGTAAACGCAAAGAAATCCAAGAAATTCTGTTTATTCCCCATTTTGTTAGTTTTTTTGTACAGTTACAGTAGCTATACGCCGCACCCCTGCTATGAGGAAGTGGGACGGACTTCCAACGATTTGGGCATGAGTTTCTCTCTCTCTATCTAACAAACACGCGCACGCGCACACGTACACACACACACACACACACACACACACACACACACACACACACACACACACACACACACACACACACACACACACACACACGCACGCAGTGCCACGCATATTACACTGCATCATTTCCCGTAACTTTCACGGAGTTAGTGGAACGACAATCCGGCGTGGATTGGATTCAGAAGGATTTCAGCACAGCAGCAATTGCCCGATATAGGCTATTCATTATATTATTACAGTATATTGACGCTGTAAATAATATAGCCTATTCGTTTTTTAGCTCTCTCGCGTCGATGAATCCATAATAAAGTTTCAGACATGTTCTGTCTTACTCTTCGTGGAGGGATGACATGTATCCTTCATTTTATGTTCATTCAACTTGGGATCATGATGTCTATTTCTGGTAAGCAATTCAATTCAATTCAAAGGAGCTTTATTGGCATGAGAAAACATACGTTTACATTGCCAAAGCAAGTGTTCAAATATAATAAAAAATAGTTTAAGAAAATGGAGAAAGTATGTACAGTTGGAGGGGCACAGCATTGTGTCAAACAGAGCTATGTCACATGATTACGTCGTTATATACTGTCATGTTATAAATATGTAAGCAGTGGTCATTAGGTCACTGAGACTGTTAATGAATCTATTAGGCTGTCAGTTTATGATGGTTTTCCTTTCTGACTGATGTTCCTTTCATTTAGGAGCTGAAAGTGAAACGGGACGAGATTTTCTCTGTTACAACGACTATTACAACATGTCTTGTCAGTTTAGACCTTCCAGTGACCACCCAAACTGTTCAGAATACATTCTGGACATGACCGACGAAGAGTGAGTATCAACATATTTGAATTGCTACAAACAGAAAGAGACAGTCTATATTTGAATAATTGCTTCCAAGAGTTTGATTGCAATCAACCCCCCCCCCCCCCCTCCCCGAATGTTTCTTCTCTTGTACATATTTTTCATTTTTCATACCAGTAACCTGTAAGCTGATTGTATGACGTTCTGTAAAGTAGTGTGTATATCTGTCTGTCTCTTATATGTCATCATGATTTGTGTGCATGGGGATCTCATTTTAAACAAGCTTAGTGCTTTATGAGTCTTCCAGTTTAGCAGACCTTGTATTGTGAATTTGTACTTCCATGTACTGTTGTTCTCATGTCTTACTAAATAAAGTACATCAAGATTGATTGATTGATTGATTGAATAGGCCTACTTTCAGTTTGCAAAAACAGCACCGAGGTACAGTTTGAGTTTCATACAAGGAAACTTAAAGGATTAAAACCCAAGAAAGCACTATGGCTTGTTTCCATTGGGGTCCTGACTCCTGTGTATTCAATTCATCGAAACATTTAAAGACAAACATTAAGTATACATGCAAAAACATCATATCAACGAGTAATTTAAAAAGAAAAATATGTACAGTAAACAGTTGGGGGGTGCATTGGGGGCATTTCTGGAGACAAGCTTGGACTTTTTACAGGGGCAAGTTCCGAATTGCAGCCACCTGTAAGTGCTATTTTAGAGCGGTTTTGAAGGAGAGCAAGGATTCACACTTTTTTTATGACTATAGGGCATTCCATAGTTTTGGTAGCATAGCAGTAGAACGGATTTAACCCCTTGTTTGAGCTGAATCTGGGTTGAACATGATTTGTGGAGCTCTTTTTTTGAAGTTTGACAGGTAGGCTACATGGGTGTCTTTGTGGTGTAGTGGTGTAGTGTGTCTTGTAGACCAGGCCCATTGCAAGTTGCTGTACTCTGTCATCTACCCCGAGCCATAGCACCCTTGCATAATGAGCATGTTATTATTGTTGAACGCTGCTAATCTGCTTGTGTCACCCACAGCGGAAAGTCAATTTCGGAAAGTTGCAATTTCCAGTCTGAAGAGGGTCCAGTTTCTGAGTGCAAATGCTCTTTTGAAATGATCCTTGTTATATGTAGCGAGCACAATGCAACACTCCTGAGAGGTGCCCAACAGCTGGACTTCATAGTTGTGGACATCAACAAGACCTGTGAGTTGAACGTCACACTTCACAGTCTATGTAAAAACCCTCCCTACATTTACATAAAGATAAACTCACAATGATAAGAGAACTGTGTAAGCAGTGTTGTCAAGTAGTCCCAACTGACAGAGGAGGGACGCAGCGTATAGGGGACATGTTCTTGTTCATAGTTTGTATAATGCAATGTATAATGCAAACAATGAACAAGACGTTCATTTGCAGAGCAAATAAGCATTGCTCACTTTAATGTCAATTTAAAGCCTTTAAAGGGTGTAAGTGATATGCTTTTCTTTTAATAAATAAATTAACACTTTGTTAAAAGTTAAAGCTCTATATTCTAATAGTCATTTCTAGTATAGAATGTTTGTTCAGTAATAGTGGTCTCCCCATCTCTCCAACTCTTTAGTAAAAATACTACATTTCAAGGGTGGGATGCCAATTTTATCCAGTCAGAAGAGATAACTCCTCAAAGATCATTTATCAACTTCAATTTTAAAATACCTTTATTGGAAGGGTAAGCCACTTGAGATGAATCATCTCGTTTTCAAGGGGGTCCTGAACACAAATGTACTGAAAATACAATAGGCAATACAACACAAACATCCAGACAAACGCAGACAAAAGCTCTCTCAGTACAATCCACTTCCACACACCCTTAATCACCCCAAAATGGCAAAGTACATACAGAAACATACCCATGCAAAGCTCGTCTGCATACTAATAAAATATGCAAAAGTATATACAAATACATACATGCACATTGGAGAATTCATTTCTATAATTATGTTAAGTACAATCCACAAGAATTATTAGAAGCAAGAGCAGGGTGATGGAAGCTAAGTAAAGAGCCTTAACCAGGCCATAGCTCTCCGTTGAAAAAGTTGCTTAAGGCCACCATTAATCCAAGGTAAATGTCTGCCTATAACTTTAACAGTAATTTATAGTGTTCCAGTTCCTATTTTGTCTGCCATTTTCGTTTTTGTTTCGTCACTTCCCATTTCATGTGGTGAACTTGTTGAATATGAGTTCTCTCTACTGATTGCATAATAGGCTCTCTGCGTAACTGTATCCACATGTCAGAAGATGGCATACCTGTTTCGTGTTCCAGTTAATTTCCCCATAGCTTCGTTTGACTGACTCAGCAGCAGATGTGAACGTGTCATGTTTTTCCTGTTCAAATCTGCCCCCAACTACAGTTATGCACAGAGCCGACTTGAAAATGTATTTTCTGTTTACTAAAGAACGGGAGAGATGGGGAGACCCCTGTTACTCAACAAACACTCTATATAGCAATGATTGCTATAGGAATATAGAGCTGTTGAACCCCTATTTGAACAAATATGTCCCGAGTTGGTGTCAGCTAGTCCGCACTTCAACAAAAGAATATCACATACACATTCCTTTAAGTTATAACCCTGCTTAAACAGGCTATCTACAAGCTCACAAAGTGTCGCGATGCCACGCGTTAATGACATGCCCAAAATAGGAACGCCAGGTTTAAAGTGGTAAAGTATTGGCTTCTCATTTTGAGAGACTTGACGTATTACGTTAATATACAATACATACATATACAGTACTATACTACCAAATATGTAAGAATCTTCACAGGTGAATTATGTTTCAGATGACATTTCCAACTAAAAGAGAGAAAATAAACATCTTTATTTCAGCTTACACTCAATCTTGTACTTGTTTCCATTCTCCACAGTAAAGCCCAAACCCCCAACTATCACCTCAGTGAAAATCACAGAGATTGGGAACATTGAGATCACATGGGATAAAAACTACAAAGACTGGTCCTCCTCCGTCGAAGAAGATATAACTGCTTTGGTGATCTATCGCAAGAAAGGAGGCAAGGTATTAGTCAACATCACACAAACCTTCCAGACTTCCACTAACTCAGCGAGTTAGTCCCAACCTGTGGGCCAGGGACCAACTGGTGGTGGGCCGTGAGGACGTTGCAAATAATTGGCAAAACACTAAGATTTTAAAGATATAGTTTTCATTGTGATAAAGATAAATAGCAACTTAAAGTATACTAGTACTGTGTTAGTTGCATTGATCCAAGCCGGAGCACGATCGTTTGATTGATCATTAAAATAAACATGCTCTGAAAATGCACGCGGCCCACCCATGTGACCACTTGTTAAGTGGTCAGATAGGTGGGCCCTAACACAAAAAAAAGGCATGGGTTTCCGAGGCTAGATGGGCCCTGATCCAGAAAAAGGTTGGGAATCAATGCATTAAAGGTTTAATGACATTCACTTTTACACCACATTCAAAGTCTTTGTCCTGGTCCTTCAAAAGTGTACAAAAAGTTTTAAGTGAAAATTCCATTCCAGTGATCAATGGCAGGTGTTTTTCTCTCACATTTCTAAAGCCTTTTCAACTGCAATGAAAAAAGAAATCTTTGCCTGCGGGTGTCGCTGGTGAGGGATTTTGCCTGTCAATCATCGCCTCTGCTCCGCCCCCCCAATGGAAAGGATAGGGGAGGGGAGGGGCGAGGAGGAGAGTGGGCGGGATTAATCGACTGTGACCTCACTGTCGAAGGGCTCAGATTACTTTTCAGCCTAATTATTCAGAAAACCCCAGACCACAGAAAATCCACTGAATGTTCTAAGTTCAGTTTTTTTGGGTGTAATTGAGGTCATAAAACCCCAAATAAAACATTGAAAATAAAAAAAGTGAAAATGAATGTCATGATACCTTTAACTCATAGCCTGCCTAGTGGCTACTGATTGTTTAATATACAGTAATATTAATTTGTGATATTTGTAATATTTAGTAACAGTGATCACCTAAGAGACCTGCTTTCTTGATTTTGGATACAGAGAAAAACTAATCTTGCAATACTACCATTTGTGTGTATTAGATCTCTACAAATGTGACGGTCAACAGTTCAACATCTTTGGAAATTCTTGGAAAACTCCTGGAGCCAAATACAGAATACGTTGTCAGAGTCCTGAGCTACCTGTCCTGGGGCGGACGGTACAGTGACAGCAGTGACGAGCGGAGCTTCACAACTCGTAAGTACCTGTCACTGCAGTCTGTAGGCCTGCAGCTATTCATTATTTATGCAGTGATTAGTCTATCAATTGCTTTTTCTATTAATCGCATCATCGAGAATGAGAAGCATCATTTTATGTATTTTTGAATGCTTATATATCAACGAATCGCAGTAAAAAAAAATATATATATATTTTATAATTGACTAAATTGATTATTTTTATTAACCACTTAAGCCCTATTTTATACTTTGTCATACGAGGTAAAATAAAAATAAAAATATTTGCTTGACTAACTGTTGCACCCCTAGCAGTCTGTTTCAGTGGTAAATGGAATACATTTATAGAGCCTTTACTGCCTTACTAAGCCACTGTCGCTCCCAAAAATGTATTAGTGCATTTATATTAATTTATTTTCTAATTGGTCAACTGTGCACACTTCTTTAATTCTGAACTTCACCCCACTTACGTAAAATAGCTTGAACAATTCTCCCGCCATCCATTAGTAAAGTTTGAGACAACACAGGAAATAATTTTGTACACACCACCAGAGTATAATATAACTGACTTTATAGATGAAGAACATTGCGTTTTGACCCATCATGACCAGGATGTGGGAACATACCGTAGTTGTACAATGAGCTGAATCTGGTGGCTTGTTAAGCCATTTCCTGTCATTGTCTATAGTAGCCTGTTTTCAAATAAAGCAGTTGGTCATGATTTTGACATTGTGTTCTTCTGTATTTCACAGCTCCTTCATTTCGCAACCTCCTGGTGGTGCTCATTGTCATCCTTTGTGTTGTTGTGGTTATTGTGAACAGCATTTTTTTGTGCTGTTATGCTAGGTAAGTCATTCTGTCAATATTGATTGTTTTATAGTGGGTAGACAGACAGACATAATCCTTATACTGTCACTGTTAACACTGTTAGCACTTATAGGTGTGTTACCCTAATGTGTGTGTGTGTGTGTGTGTGTGTGTGTGTGTGTGTGTGTGTGTGTGTGTGTGTGTGTGTGTGTGTGTGTGTGTGTGTGTGTGTGTGTGTGTGTGTGTGTGTGTGTGTGTGTGTGTGTGTGTGTGTGTGTGTGTGATGTTTTAGTACTGCTAACCTGGGCTAGGGCTGTCACGATCATGCCATTTTACTTGACGATTAATGTCATACAAACAATTGTGATTAAGAATTTAATTGTGTTTTTGACAATGGAACATATGAATACAAATTACATTTCTGTTTGCCTTTTAGGTTTTGTAAACAAAAATTGCACAGTGACAGGACAGATATGACAAATTACTGAAATGACATTTCATATGACATTTCATAATTTTATACTTTCTTTTTAGATAGCGGAAATATCCGATCTACACGCTCACAATGCGCTGTGAGCTTGAAGATCGTTGTGAGCTTGTAGATCGTCTATTTCCATTGTTTGAAAATGTATGAACATTGTTCACCATTATGATGATTATGCAAAAATAATTCAAATTAGTTGATTATCTAATAATTGTGATAGGCCTAACCTGGGCCAGCGTATTGCTAACCTTCACAAGTTGCTTCAGCTACTGGTGATGAGATGAGATTAATGAGATGGTGGAAAGATGGACGTTCCATTTTAATCCTGTGATTATTTCTGTAATTTCATTTGTGCAATTTCTGTCTTGTGATGGATTTATTGCTCCACTGATTGCAGGCTCAAAGAAATGTATTGGGACAACATTCCCAAATGTCAGTCCAAATTGTTGACCATGGGTCCAGCAGAGCACAAGGTGAGTCTTTATGTGTGCCGTCTAGATTGGAGCTAATTATGAAAAGAAATTCAGCAAGAAAATACATCTATGAGGCCTACACAATGAGCAAACTCACAATAAGAATAAAATAGGCCTACATGCTAAGCGTGACAAATTATAAGCCTTAAAACCAGGGAAAGCATCCGTGTATTTTTTTATTTTAGCTACAGTATACAGCAACATACGTTTTTCAGAAAACTCTTAGGATTTAGAAGAGTGGTTTAGAACAGTAGTTCTCAGAAATAGCAGATATACAAGTTCACAGCTGTGCTGCGAGCATGTACATCTGCTATTTTTGAAAATATACATATGAACAAATATCTGAAAGGTTTTAATTTTCTTATACAAATCTTCTGTTCTGGCGGTCCCTGGTACAAAACATTTTCAGATGGGGGTCCGCGGCCAAATATATATATCAATTTGGGGGTCCTTGGCACGAAAACGTTTGAGAACTACTGATTTAGAAGGCATTTGTTGAATCGGCCTCGGGTCTTAATGGGTTAAGAAGAAAATAGTTAAATTTTGAGTGAATTCTGAAGCTTAGTCAAGTAACACTAATTTTGTGAGTACTTTTGTCAGTACTTCATTATCAAACACACGTTAACATTAACATTATTAACATCATACTTTATGCGGAGCTATAAAGTATGATGTTAAGACTACTCATTATATTAACATATTATATTGTTCTGTGTGAACTTTCTTGTTCTTGACTCATGGCCCATGATATGATTGTATGATGTGAAGTACTTTAAATAATAATTTACAATAATGTAAATAATGATGACATTCTTTTAATTAATATTTGTTTTTATGCTCCACCTTAATACAGTTACTAAAGCCTCCGCAACCCATCTTGTCCTCTGTCTATCTTGACTCCCCGGTAAAGGATCCAGATGAAGGCAAACGCTGGTTAGTACGGTTTAAAAAGTGTATCAGATAGACAGCAAGTTATGTGACTTAACCACTTAAACCCTCTAAACCAGGGGTCGGCACGTAAGTTTGGCGTCAGGCCAAACATTTTCAAATTTTCAAAGACATTAGATGGTGGGCCAGAACACAATCAATGGCTAATTTAGGACCTGGAACTTGCAACAAACAACCTTATATACAATAATTATCACTGCCTGTGGTCCCAAGAACGACACAGCTTGTTCTCTCACTGGTAGATTTATTGCACTCTTACTGGCAAACAATCCAACGTAAAACTGTATAAATAAAGCATATACACGTACATAAATAATGGAACATTAAAGCATAAACAACATGAATGTAATGAAAGCATAACTGAAACACAAACACACCTCGCTGACTGCACATGAACCAAAGGGAATGAGTGGGAATCCATGGCCGACAACAGCAACGCACAACTGGAACAAAATACATCAATCAACATAAAGAAGACACATAGTAACGTAAATATTCACATTTAGAAAGCAAACACAAGTACCTTGTTCCGTCCTGCACACGCTCAAACAAGACGCTCCTTAGTGAGCGGATAGTGTAACACGCTTGTGGGTCTCCATGAAACCACACCTTATAAAGCGTTCCGGCTCGATCAACGCAATTAGACCTTCCGGTACAACAAATACATGGGAAACCCAAGTTCAGGGCAATCAATTATTTACAATAGAGAATCAAAAATATAACAAATTACAACCTATTATGGCAGCCACAATAATAATAACTATATTGTTATAAAAGTTACTAGATAAAGATGTGGTATAACAATAGAAAAGCATGCGGAATCAAATGTTAAGGTGCACAAATAATTATGTAATCCTTTTTGTGCAGGCATCATCCTTGAATGTTACTTGGAAGATATTTAGTTCATTTTATCTGGAGAGAGTCATACTCCTTTTCGAACAAGAGCTCTTTCATGGTTCAAGGTCTCTTAACGGAGAGAAACAATGTAGCATTTAAGGCATGTGAAACACAGCTTTGGTTTGTTTTTTTAAACGTGAGAGAAGTTTTTCACCCAAAAGTCTCAAGAGGAAAGTTGACAGTGAAAACATAACATTCAAAGAATGGAAATAGAACTATTTGTTCATCATACCTGATTTCATCAATTCAAAGCTATTGCTGTCCATATCCTATACCTGGGCTGTCAGTCAGCTATTGTAAATTATTTTCAAAATAATTTGTCGGGCCAGATATTATCGCTGGCGGGCCAGTTCTGCCCCACAGGCCGCCTGTTGCCTACCACTGCGCTAAATTAATTGACTGGACTGGACATGAGTTGGCTCTATACTTGGACCGCTTTTTTCCCCTCTTCTCCAAGTGAGCTTGTAGATAAGCTATTTTTGGCTAATGTTCCCCACAGAATATGGATGCTGGGGTTCAAGTGGTTAAGGATTAATTGTATCAGTGTGACTATATGACATGTGATTAACCACTTAAACCTATACCTCGTTATATGTCAAATAGCGAAAATAGCCGATCTACAGGCTCACAAGCCATCGTAAAGCTCGGCTATGTTTGCTTGTTGTGGGCTTGTAGATTGGCTATTTTGGCCGAATGTTCACCTACTGTATTATGACATGCCCAGATCAGGGATGCTTAGGGTTCATGTGTCATTTCATTCCATTCAGGTCTGGACTCTCGTTAACGGACATCAGTGATGGGAACTACGGGGAGAGCTGTGGAAACACCACAGATTCGTCCTTGAGTTATGCCAAAACTTTCTCTGAGAATTTCAACATCATTGCTGATGTCCAGGCAGCCCTGCGCCAAGCCCTCCCCAACCTCACCCTGCCATCATCAATGACAGACAGTGCTATGACTTCACCAAACGATGACGGCGGTCTGGTCTTCGTCGGCTACGCACATAACGACTTGAGCCCGACGTCTGGCTCATTGAGTTACGACAACAAGTCCTACGCCATTCTCCTTCCCAGCTGTCAAAATGAGTTGATCTGCGGCAGCGATGAGATGCAGATGCAACCAGAAATATCTTGTGGTCCCGTCTGCCAGCTTAGGGAAGGGGACATTTCAATCAACACCTGTCCTGATCCAAAGACACTAGTTGGTCTGATTACCAGGCAACAGGGCCTCAATTTACAGCTGGGTCCAACGTCTCCCATGCAAACCGATTTTTCATATCAGCCATGCGATGTATATTCTGGGAGTATTTCACAACCAGAACGTGGCAGTTTGACCTCGAGCTCAAGTGACAGCGATGCGTCCGTGTCTTCTAATGTCTCTCCGAGTGCGGAGTCTGGCTACGAGAGCTTCAGTGAGGCAGTCAGAGGTGGAAGTCACACACCGCCTGAGAAAACAACAGGCATGAACGGTGAAGAGACTCAGGTGCGCGGTGGCCGTCTCCTGAGCTTTCCACCAGTTGACATGGACTATCAAGCCTGTCCGAGTCCCGTGACACGACCTGATATGTTGTTTGGAGGACAGACTAGTGCTGCTGACCCAGGTGACCTTTTGGACAGAGTTTCAAAGGAACTCCACAGTGTGTTCCCTCATACATCACTGGGGTCAGTGCCTCCAAATGTCACTGCCAACGCCCAGCGTGTACAAGGGCTTCCTGAACTTGCAATGCCCCGTGATCTGCCCACTGACCGGTGGAAGTCGATGGTCACTGACAATTGTTATCACAGCGTTTAACTTCACAGGGAATCGTTTCAATCGTTCTATTTTGCGAGGCAAACAGGTGCTCACCGGAGACGTAATAGTCAAAAAAAAGTTTAAATAGTAAAAGGTGCTCCTGGATCAGACGGGATAAAACATCAGATAAAGAATTGGGAGATCTGGGCACTCAAAGTTCAAATATGGAACAGCCTTTATTTAATACAACGGCAACATGTTTCGACCTGAAGCGGCATTCATCAGGGCTAAATGCATTCTATTGCGATTTGCAATGTGTGCAGTGTTGCAATAGAGAGGAGTTAAGCAATAGAGAGGTTCTCTCAAGTTCTCCCACACAACTACCCTTCTCCGTTCTCTACACTGGCTCCCCGTAGCGGCTCGCATCCAGTTTAAAACCCTGGTGCTATAGCCTATAGGGCAGTGAAAGGAACAGCTCCTTCTTACCTCCGGGCTATGGTCGATGCTTACACCCCTGCCCGACCACTTCGGTCTGCCACCTCGGGCGACTGATTGCCTCGTCGCTCAAGGGTCCTTCTGGCCGATCTACACGGTCTCGACTTTTTTCTGTTCTGGCCCCACAGTGGTGGAATGAACTCCCCACTGATGTCAGAACAGCAGAGTCACTGCCCATCAAAAAAAAATCTCACCTGCCCTAAATGTAATTCCTGGGGACGCTACTGCAATACACTTATTTGTTTTAGCTCTTGCTCATTTGATTTTGCTATTTGTCTCATCTGTTTAAGAAAGTAGGTAGCTGATATATTGCACTTTTACCTTAAGCACTAGGTATACTCTTGGTTGCCTGTTTTAGCAGAAAATGCACTTAAGACTTCTGATGATTAGTAGTTTCGTTCCCTACCTATGTTGAATGCACTTATTGTAAGTCGCTTTGGATAAAAGCGTCTGCTAAATGACTGTAGTGTAATGTAATATAATGAAAGTTGGATGAAAATGGATCCAATTACTGATGTTATGTGCACATTCTTTATAATCTGTTGATGTAGAGAAGACATTTTTGCTGGTTCTTTTCATCTTTTTAAGTATTTTCTCAAAATGTTACTTTGAACATTTTAGCTATTTTCTTGGTTATAACACATTTAACCCAAACTAAACCAATGTGTCAAATTTGCTATAGAGGTGCAGGGGCGTCGTTACAACTTTTCACCACTAGATGTCACAATGAACTCGCAAAACATCTGAATGCCCAACCTGAAAGACAGATGTGAGGATTGAGACAGCAATGCTGAATGTAATGTGAATAAATGTATTGGGTTTATTTATGCCTCCGTTACACAGCATTACTTCATTTCACAGCGTTTCGTGTCAATGAGCATCCAGTATTCTCTCTCTCTCTCTCTCTCTCTCTCTCTCTCTCTCTCTCTCTCTCTCTCTCTCTCTCTCTCTCTCTCTCTCTCTCTCACTCTCTCTCTGTCTCTCTCTCTCACGGATTGCCAGTAGCACATCTGTCCACCTCCTCCATCTCACCGTGTCTGAATCAGCACTTCAACACCTACACAGAGAACCAGGAATAGATTCCCCACGGCAGGCACTCATACAGAGAGTAGTGGAATGAAAAACAACGTTACACTGAACACCTCCCAGTCCCATCCCATCCCACAATAACAACAGAATTCTACGCTGGTTGTAGTGGGACAGTTACAGCTCATTAGAGTTGGCCTATTTCTTGGGTTACCATTATGATCAAAGACTGTATAGTTAATGGAACCAGGAAGACACTGCAAAATCCCGAGTAGCCTATCATTGTAAAGGATAGTAGAGTGTTTGTTCAGTAAAAGGGGTCTCCCTGTCTCTCCAGCTCTTTAATAAACAGAAAATACATTTTCAGGTAGGTGACACAATTTCAGTACCCATTTATCAGCTCCATTTTTATAGTGTTCCAGTTCCAATTTTGTCTGCTCATTTCTTTGTGTCATCACTTCCAATTGCACTTGTGTAAACTGTATCCTGACTGGTTTCTCTATCCTGATTGGGTAAAAGTGGTATCCCGACCTGAACGTGCATTTTCTGTTTAATAAAGAGCTCGAGAGAGATGGCAATGAGTACTTTCAGAATATAAGAAAAACACTTACCCTACCTTTAACTCTGAGTGTAAAATCTACACTTAATGTTAAAAAATTTTTTTTACAGTTTACTTTCACTTTTAGAGTTAAATTAACACTATAACTCTCACACCCTCCCTGGGCCTAAAGAGAAATCAATCCCTGTAATCTGCCCAGGGAACTCTCTCTCGCGCGCGCCCACACACACACACACACACACACACACACACACACACACACACACACACACACACACACACACACACACGCACGCACGCACGCACGCACGCACACACGCACACACTCATGCAGGCACGCAAGCGCGCACACACACACACACACACACACACACACACACACACACACACACACACACACACACACACACACACACACACACACACACACACACACAGAGACAGATGGGGTAGCCTATATAGGCTACTGTAGGTTTATAGTTACCATACCCATCTGTACCTATCAATCCAAAAGAGATCATATAACAAACAACTGGGTTGACAGTGCTGACCTGCAGTACAGGCCTCAAAATCAAGGAGTTTTTTTTGGCCGGGGGAGGGTTAGGGGGGCGGGGGGGCACTGACCAGACTCCCCAAGTGGAGGGTCAGGGGGTCCTTCCCCAGAAACTTTTAACAGAGTAGATGTAATTTCCTGTGTTCTGGTGAATTTTCGGAGGTTGAAACCAAAACAAGGAGAAATAAAGGAGAAATGACAATCAAGGAGTGCTCAAGGATGTGGTCGAAATCAAGGAGACTCCAGCAGAATCCAGGAGGATTGGCACATGGCAGCCCTGCCTATGGGTTGCTGTGCTTGATTCAAATTCCTTTTTGTGAAGCTAGATGTTACTGTATAACTCATTTGTCATTGTCATTGTATGTATAGCATATCAGTGGATCTCTCTTAAGCGGTGAGCTCACGTCACAGCGCCCCCCCGCACAGCTGAGCGCGCCCCCTCCCCTTCCATTTGGATCTAGTTTCTGAAAGAGAGAGGAGAGGAGAGAGAGGACTGGAGAGGAGAGCAGACACACACACACACACACGGCAACCACCATGATCACCACACAGAGCCATGAGACACACGGCACGGTCAAGTGTAAATAGGTAATATGTTGTTAAGAAGACGATACGGAAACTAAAGTGACACATTGTAGAAGAAAACCTTAACTGAACTGAGGCCCCATGTGGCCCTGAAATAAGTTCAAGCTATACCGACACGCACGGAACCTAAAACTCGCACGCTGTATAGGAGGAGCGGAGACATTACGCGCGGAGGAAGTGGCCACAGAGCACGGACGGGACAGAACGCACGTTTTGACCTCTATGTGTTGGACTGGACAGCCAACACATTTTACCAAACTAACAATTTGACGCGGATACAACCAATGAAGAATGTGACTGCGCGGCTCGACTCTCTCCACACGGGCTGGATGAAGCCCTCGGCGGTGTTCTCCTCATGCGTCTCGCCCGGCAGCCGATAAGCGCGCAATCCCTGCGGCTGGTGACCGTCCTGATCCTCGGCGTCATGGGGGCGACGGTGACCCCGTCGCCGGCTCTGTCTCTGCTGTCGCCGGGCTGTCCGGACCGCTGCGTGTGCGACGACCAGCAGGTGGTCCAGTGCGCCGGGCAGCACCTCACCGCCTTCCCCGTGGACCTGCCGCTGGCCACGCGGCAGCTCATCATCTCCAACAACCGGATCGCGGAGCTGCCGCCGCTGGCGCTCAACTATCTGTCCGACCTGGTGTACCTGGACTGCAGCAACAACTCCCTGACGGAGATCTCCGAGTCCACGTTCGGGAACCTCCGCAAGCTGGCTTACCTGGACCTCTCGTTCAACACGCTGACGCGCGTCGGCGACCGGACGTTCGGCCCCCTGGCCAGCATGGTGATGCTGCGGATGACGGACAACGAGGGTCTCTCCGAGATCCACCCGGACGCCTTCGTGGAGAACGCGGCCCTGCAGGTGCTGGACGTGAGCAGGAACAACCTGACGGTCCTGAACATCACGTCCCTCATAGCGCTGCCCGGCCTGCGCTCTCTGGGGCTCAGCGGGAACCCCTGGAGCTGCGAGTGTGACAACGAGGACCTCTGTCTCTGGGTCCACGTGGAGGGCTTCAAGTTCCAAGGTCAATCCTGCAGCTTTATGATGGTCGTCTAATTCTATTTGATTTGATGTATTTATTAGATCCCTAGCTTACTGTACTGTTACAGCAGCTACTCTTCCTGGGGTCTCAACCAGCATCATCAACAACAACAACACATTTTACATCAATACATAACATTCATAACAGACTCGTCACAAATGACAGTACAACACAAAGACACTAACTCATAACCTGTCTAATACATTCGATAGCTCTATATATAATATATATATATATATATATATATATATATATATATATATATATATATATATATATATATATATATATACAGTGTATATATATATATATATAGGCAATGCACCAATATTCTATATTATTTCTACATTATTTCATTCTACTCCATACTATTCTTTTTTTAACATGGTCATAAAATCACATATTGGTATTTTCCAATGTGAAAAGTCCCATTAGACCTATGTCCCATATAGGCCTAACAATGACAGTTGCTACTATAGGTTAATATTCTTATAAAAGTTTATTATAACCACTTAAACCCTATAGTACTGTGGTGAAAGCTTTCGCTGAAAATAGCAGATCGACAAGCTCACAACACGACGCGTTATAACAGAAAACAGAAAATAGACTAGCATAGAGCCCTGAAGGACTCCGCTCAACCATATGGGGTTTAAGTGGTTAATGTATTTCTGAGGTGAGGTCTGGTCCCTCATTCTATTTCTTTTTCAGGCGTGGGGTCCCCCCCAAAATACTTATCAGCCAGCTGACTAATCATTATTTTCTTATCATGCCAGGTGCAACAGAATATAGGCTACATGTCACATTTGCATTCTAGTCTTGATAAAGACGTGAGTGTGTTGATAATGTGTTATTGGTGTTAAAACGAGTGAATGGCCATCCATTCATTCCACAGTTAAGCTCTCCACAGCTCTAGCCCCTCTAGAAATGTTTCCACGTTCACACTCTTTTTAAAGCACACGGTCCTCACTGTGGGACGGTTTGACTTACAGCACCTCGCATCATTCTTTCACTTAAGCCAAATTTATACCTACTCTGTGACAGTGTCACTTACTGACAAGGACTAATGTTCAAGCTACTAAGTTGGCACTGTCTCTCTCTCTAACTGTCACTCTCGAACATTTATTTATGCTGCATATTCTTTGAGACATTCAACTTCCTCTACTCTTTCTAGTTCATTAAAAGTCTTCAAACTTTTCCCTTTGTTAACTTTGAGTCAAGACATGCAAGCGACTGCAGAGGAGCCTAATTGCATTACATATTTCAAATAACAATAATGCTGAAATGAGATAAGGCCCACTAAAGGTGGAGCGCCAATTGTTTTTTCCTCGAACTGGCTACATACTGTAACAGTATTCATTCCAATGTCCTCATCCAATTTGCAGTTTGGGAGACGAATGAATATGCGGACTGTCTCTCACGACTTTAATTTACTAATCAATCTCCATTTTAGTTGGGTACAATTGTGCTGAAAGTGTGATTAATGAAGCATAGAGGTGCCTTATTTTCTAAATCAATTTACCCTATTGTTTTATAATGGCAAAAGCCAGTATATGTGTCTGATTCCCCCCATACAGTACAATCTTCTGTGTTAACCACTTAAGCCCTATATATACACACTATACTATACTATACACTGTACGATGAATAGTGAAAGTAGCAGATCTACAGAACAAGCTCACACAAAAAACAAAAACGTGAACATTTTGGCTATAATTAATAACAGCTACAACAATAATTAGCTACAGCAGGTTAAAAGACGATTTTGCCTTGCAGTTTTTTCGTATTCAAGTGACTTCCACTTGTAATCCGTCTAAATGTGTCACAATACACAAAAGGACAGCGGCTATAAATAGTTCACCTCATGTAGCAAGGAGCCAGTTATATTACTGCTACATCCACCGTGCACTTACTAAAAAAAGCCGGCATCCCCAGCTTTGTCTCTTTCTCTCTTTCTCACACACACACACACACACACACACACACACACACACACACACACACACACACACACACACACACACACACACACACACACACACACACACACACACACACACACACACACACACACACACACACACACACACACACACACACAGCAGTTCATCATGGTCTCCCCACAGCTCAGGCTGAATCCAAAGCAAGTCCTGGAAGAGCTGTCCTATTTTCCTGCTGCTCAGTGCCTATTGTCTAGTTTAATTCAGAGTAGAGTCTCTTCCAGCGACAGCTGCCAACAAGGGAAAAGGCAGGCACATGCACGGACGTGCGCGCACACTCACACACACAAACTCACAAATAGCCATCTGTACACACCAGCTCTCACACACATATAAACTCACAAATTCCCATGTGTAAAGACCAGCTAACACACACACACACACACACACACACACGCACACACACGCACAGGTGTACACACCAGCTCCCTCTCTCTCTCACACACACACACACACACACACACACACACTCTCTCTCTCTCTCCTGTTAAACACTACACTCTGTGAAACCCGGCCAATTGTTTCCTACCATGTCTGTTTAGTACACAAACACAGACATACACTGTCACAGTTTACACACACACACACACACACCCCTGAGTGTGAAAACAGAGCGACATTGTCTTGGAGACATGAGCTGTGTCTTCCAGGTGTCCATATCTGGGTCTCCTCGGGTCACTTCCACACCACACAGCTCTCTAGTCGCACATGGCTGGAGAGACCTGCAGGACTGGAACGAACCCATTCTCTCCACTGTGTGGCTTCCCTGGCTAGATGAGCGGAGCACGCTGCCACTGTAGCGCTGTGCTGTTATATAAGATGGATCTAGAAATAGAGCGGAGAACAGGCCGGGGATGGAGAGAGAGGCGAGGGAAACCTCTCCTTTGATGCTTGAAGGGTTTCCTGTGGGGTAGGGAGCTGAGAGGACAGACGGCACACAAGATATGCACGTTGAGATATACACTGTGTGTGTGTCTCTGTCTGTGCGTGTGTGCGTGTGTGAAATTAACAGAGAATCTCACTGTGTGCTCATGTGTCATTGCGCATTTGTATGTAATGAGAGTCTGGAGGTGTGTGTGTGTGTATGAGTGTGTGTGTGTGTGTGTGTGTGTGTGTGTGTGTGTGTGTGTGTGTGTGTGTGTGTGTGTGTGTGTGTGTGTGTGTGTGTGTGTGTGTGTGAAATTAACAGAGAGAATCTTACTGTGTGTGAAGGTGTGCTCATGTGTCATTGTGCATTTGTATGTAATGCGAGTCTGGAGTTGTGTGTGTGTGTGTGTGTGTGTGTGTGTGTGTGTGTGTGTGTGTGTGTGTGTGTGTGTGTGTGTGTGTTATGACAGTATGGTGTTGTGTTGTGGAACACTGCACAGTGGGAGTCTTTCATGAGATGAGAGCATTTCATTACTGTATGGTGGATACACCGCCTGGCAAAACATACTGTGCTCGCATTGCTTCAGCTCATTCTTCCTCCCTGAGCCACTGAATAGCTTCTCTTAAGTGGAGAAGACAGTGAGATATATATATATTTTACAACATCTCATTCTATGAAAGAGAAACATGGCAGATTACGGTAAAAAATCTGCAGTATGATAACTTATTGTTGTCTGCGATAATATATCCATTTCATATGGAATTTTTATGCCTCTGCCGGTGACTGGTGACATCATTTTCCGGTTGTCCTTCTGTCCGTCAGTCCATCCCACTTTCATGAACGAGATACCTTGAGGGAATTTCTTCAAATTTGGAACAAATTTCAACTTGTGGACTCAAGCAAGAACTGATTAGAATGCAAAAGTCAAGGTCATTGTGACATCACAAAACACGTTTTTGGCCATAACTCAAGAATTCACACGCAAATTATCAATACATTTCACATAAATGTCTAATAGGATTATGAAGTGAAGATTTTTGTGGTCAAAGGTGAAAGTGTGACTGTAGGTCACACTTCACATTTCACAGTTCTGTGTCAAGAGCTCACCCTCTCTGTCCTGGAAAATCTCCACCAGCCTACATGAAATATGTCAGATTTTCGCATGTCCTCCTCACAATAGAATAATAGGATTCCGATTCAAAACTAGACGGGTCGCAATTCTGGGAAATTGCAAAGTGTGGTTGCGCCGACGCCGGTCGCGGGTCGCTGTCGCAGGGACTCGAGGAATACGCTGGGAGGAATACCGTCGGAGGCTGTGCCAATTACATTGTCACGTAACTCCTTAGATCACTTGCTTTTCATTTTGAGAGGATTGATCCCCCAAAAATCATGTTTTTTCATAAAACGGTTACGTTTTGGGCATTTGTGGCGCCCTCTATGGGTCAAAGTGGAAATTATTTTGGGGATTCGTTGAGTAAACCACCCTCGACATGTGATTCAAATTTGGGATTGACCGGACGTTTCGTTCGTGATTTGTAGCATTTTTGGTAAAACGGGCCCCTCCCACTAACTTTGGAAGCCATTTACGGACGAACGGTAAGGACTATCAAAATACCGTTTGGATATGTTTATCGCATGGGCCCAGAGATCATGTGTACCGATTTTTGTTAAATTTGGACAAAATATATGAGAGGAGGAGCTAAAAGTGTGTTTTGAAGAAAATTCAAAATGGCGGAAAATCTATCCTGACGCAAATGGGCGTGGCCTATATGGGGAGATGCGTCATGACCCAAGGAATCTAGGGAAAAAGAAATTTTGATTTTACGACCTACGGTTCAAGAGTTATAGGCCAAAACGTAAAGGGGGCTGTTATAGCGCCACCATGTGGCCGATTAGTGTAATTATTATATCAATAATTTCGGACTAAATTAGGAACCTCCCCTCCAAATCTGGTAACTCTAGCTCTTACGGTTTCTGAGAAAAAAATACTTGAATTTGAGTTTTTGCACTTTTCCATTAAAGTGGATGGGGAAATTTAATGCACTAATAAATCAATATCAATAAAACTATGCAACCAATCTCTTAGCCTTATACAAGCACACGATTCCCGGTGAGGCCGGTCATTTTGACATATGGCACTAAATTGGGAAAAATAAACTGTGGGAGGAGAGACGATCTAAACTATTGTTTATCTCCAGTATGAATAATAAAGCTGGAGGATTACTATAGTCTGGTTGCCCTGTTAGGGCAACCACACTAATAAGCTAAGATGACTTTTAAGATGCACCCTGGTGATCCAAGTAACATCTTGGGTTCAGATCTGATTTAAAACCTATGTTGCAAGTAGGGCAGGAATTTCAGGGAGGCCACGAAGGCCATGGCCGTTATTGGCATTTGGCCTTCAGTTTGGCCCTGTATCCCTGAAAAAAATGGCATGCCCTGAGGCCACAGTGACCTTAATGCCCCAGCTGACTGTATCCTCTGTCTCTTTCTTGTCAATATGTAGACACCAGTGTCTGTTCTTGTCATGTTGTAGACACCAGTGTCTTTTGTTGAGATTCTGAATTCTTAACTCCCCTGAGTCCCCATCTTTAAAGGAGGAGTTCACCCAAAAAATAACTTATTTTCTATCAATTACACACCCCATGAAGCCTTGATTTCATGGATTTATTTTAGTATTTGTGGCATTCCTAAGACAATAATTTGATGACCGTGTGTATTTCCGGTAGGAGACACAAATAATCTACTTTGTGTCTCCTACCGGATACATTAGCCGGTAGGAGACGGGAATAAAATTATTAGCTTAGGAATGCGACAAAAACAAAAAAGAATCCATGGATTCAAGGCTTCATAGGGTGTGCAATTGATAGAAAATAAGTAATTTTTTGGGTGAACTCCTCCTTTAAACCAATCCAGTAACTTTGATTGGTGCAGGGTTGAGCATGGATCAGATTGTTAATACCATAATTGATTTATTTCACTGCAGATAGTCTACATATTAAATTTAAAATCATCCTTAACACTTGAATTCAATTAATTATTTCAATGGACTAGAATCTTGTTTTATTTGATGGCCTTCCTGCCCTGGCATTTGGTGTTTGTGCTCTCAAAAAATAGACAACACCAAAGGTCAAGTGGCCTTGCCCCTAAAATGAACGAAAGTCCAGGCCTGGTTACAAGTCATCGTTCCTTTCTTCCCTCCTGACTCTCTTCAGTCTTCAACAACATCCTGTCCCTATGAAGCAGAAATGTCTTTAAAATACTTGTGGAAATACTAGTACATTAACTCAAATCACCAAATGTAAGAGAATGGAGAATATAAACTCAAGACAAACAATAGCGCTTCGATAGTGTCTGTGGCGCTTCAATTTGTGTAATACATCTGAGAGTTTTAACACCATAATGAAGGGAGACATTGCCAAAGCATTGCTGCATTTTAATACGTACTGTAAACACATTCTGATGTGCTGTCTATTTTTGAAACACCCTGAAACCCATTCAATTAGTCTAGGAAGGCACAATGACGAGCCATGATTTTCTCCAGTGCTTTGAGGGATACAGTACGTACAGTATAGTGAGTCAAGGCAAGCACAAGATATGTGTCATTGTCTTGGACATATCCACCCTATTCATCAGCCTGCATGCATGGACAAAACAGATGCTCCAGAACAAATGAGTGTATGATGAGCTGAGAAGGCTGTTAGGCTGCGTAGAAATAAGGGCACAGAACACAGTCACCCATGCAGAAACTTCCAAGCCTTTTGATCTCCACCCACATCCCTCCCCCTTCCACCATGAAATACCGTGAAACAACAAAAGCCCGTGGAGATGGCAACACTCGGGGTATCTCTCCCATTATTCTGCTCACTCTCTAACAAGACACTCTCCTGCTAGGGCTTTGGGATTTATTATTTTTTTCCCCCTGCAAAGCACATTTTCTTGTCGCCTTCTCTTCTGCACATTTCGGCACCCATCATGCTGGGGATTTCCATCTCCCCTACAGTATGGCTATGCGTGGAATTACATTTCTTTGACTGACAGGCCTTTGAAGCCAAATCAAATCCACTGTCTCTGACGTAAAGCACCAACTCGGCGATAAACAATAGGCTAGTTTTATGCTCAAATCCGTTGAATAATTCAAGCGCCCCAAATTCGTCGGAATGTACTGAAGTATCACTTTGAGACACCAATACCGGGAGCTCCTCAACGACATTTATTTGATAACGGAGGCAGTAACTGCAGCACAGTGTGCCTATATCTCCTTTAGTTGAGCAAAGCCGTGTATTATCTTCAGGTTGTGAGTGTTGCTATCTACCTCTCACAAATGTTATGTAAAATGATACGAGGTAATATGCCCTGAATTATTTAACAGCCCCCTCAGTTGAATACCGTAATATGGCTATCGCCTTTCCCTCGATGTGATGCCTATCATTGCTGTCGTGGAGAAACCTTGTACTGTATGTCCAAAACCCTTACTTTTCCGGAAATGGAAAAAATAACCTGTGTTCCTATGGATCCAGTGTATGTTATTATTTAGACACAAGCTCTTGTTAATACTTTTAATTTATTAAATATTTATAAAACCCACAGACATACTTAAGCACTATTTCCCCCCAAAAGTAGTAGATCTACAAGCTCACAATATGTTATCATGCAACACATTGTGAGCTTGTAGATCAGATTTGCTGCTTTTGTCATACATTGACAGTATAAAAGTATAAAATAAGGCATTAATTTATGAAAAACACAAAAAGATGAAATGTGGAGATAACAAGGTTTTTTGCAGACAGCGACGATAACGCATTATGAGGAAGCTGTCAGAACTTCAAAGGATGCTTTGTAATCGTTCAACTCAAGTGCTAATCGTTCACTGAGACTGTCTACTGTACTTCATCAGTGGCTTCTGACTGAAACCCCCATGAATTCACCATCTGTCCTGGTGAACCAGCCACATATGGATCATGGGTTAGCAGCATCCCATGACTAATACACTGCAATACAGCTGAAATTGCCACTTCAGAACGAGATGCATGTGTGAATTGCGCCACTCTGAGGATTTTTTTACACAGTAAACTCCTTGGTGTTCACTTAACGGAGTGTAAACATTGACCTAAATAGACCCTTATGGCCCATAACACTGCTAGCATGTCGCATGCATCTCTGTGTTGGCATCGAGTCAATGGAGGCAGGTAGAAGGGGGCAATTCTTGACCCAAATAGAAATGTTTACAGTCATGGAGTTAATTGAACACAGGATGTTTAATGCAATGCAGTACAGTACATTCTTTGTTGTGAATATACATTTGTCATGAACTAATTTCAGTACCTTTCAGTACCTGAGTACCAGAGAATCATTGTATATTGTGTGTGTGTGCGCATGTGTGTGTATCTTGGCATTAGGGTCGAAAATTGCTAAACAATATTGTCAAGATGGCATTCATAAAATCACAGTCGTAAAATGCTGATGTCCTCACAAGTATAGTAAATTACCATTACTATTACTGTAATTCAAACGTGTGTGTGTGTGTGTATGTGTGTTGCAGACGAGGGCCTGACGGTGTGCGGCGCGCCTCTGGACATGTCGGGCCGTCGTCTGGGCGAGGTGGGCCTCCAGCTGCGCTCGCTGTGCCACGGGACGCTAGGCTCCTGGGACTACCTGTTCTTCATCGCCATCGGCTTCGTCATCTTCGCCGCCGGCACCGTGTCGGCCTGGGTGATGGGGGTGGTCATGGTGCTGTACGAGCGCTACCTCAAGGCGAAAGACGCGCGCCTGCACCCGGTCGACGAGGACGATGAAGACAGCAGCGTGGTGGAGGCAGGGGGTGGCGCCGCGCCGCCCCCCGCACGGTCCGGCAGCAACCACGGCAACGGGAACCTGAAAACCACTCATGTTGTTTGATCGCTCGACTGCCCCCCTCCCCCCCCCTCTCCTCACCGCCAGTCACGGAAAGCCCCATGAACCGCGTGGGGTTCAACATTAATGAACCTTGACCACACGCCAACCAATGGGACAGAAGCGCCATGCATTGACCCCTCTTGGCAGGCTGCGCACCGGAAAACCAGTACTCCTGCCGGCAGTGCCCACCACCCGCAAGATAACATGGGAAATGTTGTTGAAATGGACGCGTCGGACCGCGTCGGCTTGTGTTTCAGATGCGTTGGCTGAAGCGCATGTGCGAGTCCAGCCTCAATCAGGGCCATAGATCGGGGCGCATGAAGATGCACAGCAAATTGCACGGCAATCCAAGCAGTAGTTTTCCAGATATGTTGTTTGGGATGGACAAACGGGCTGACTGACACAGCCAACCTGAATCCCCTCCACCCCCCACCCTTTACCCATATAGTGCCTCTGGAGAACGTCCAGTCTGACATTAACCTTCAAGAACAATGAACTGGTCTTATAGGCTCCTTTCTAAAAGGAAACGCCGGTTTTTAATTGAGAGACCTGCTTGGCTCTCCCTGAGATATAGTGGGGGAGGAGAGTTTGGCAGCTTCTCAGTATAAAGCAACAGGATTTATTCCTGACTGTGACTGTGTGCGTGTGTGTGTGTGTGTGTGTGTGTGGCTGTGCACACTCACAATCACACACTCAAGGGTATGTGCGCTGTGCTGATGTTGATGCGTGTGGTTTGTCTGTGCGTTGGTGTGTGTTTACACGTTGGGAGTTTACCGTCCCTCATCTATTAGCCCAGAAGTGATCTCTAGTGGAGGTAGATCTGTGCGGAGGACACATTATTGGTGAGGCTATAGGTGAGGCTGTGGCCCCAGCCAATAACCAGTGGTGGAAGAAGTACTCTGATTTTTTACTTAAGTAAAAGTAGCAATACCACAATGTAAAAAATACTCTGTTACAAATACAACTGCTGCATTAAAATTTTTACTTGAGTAAAGGTACAAAAGGTATTGGCTTCAAAATATACTTCACAAATGTATAAGTAGCCAGCTCATTATGCAGAATGTCCCATTGAATTTCTTTTCAGAAGTTTTCAAAATTGTCCAAATCTTTTGGAAATAGCAGATCTACAAGGCTGCATTGTGAGCTTGTAGTGAGCTTGTAGATCGGCTATTTTGGAATAGCAGAAGTAAAAAATACGGCTGAAGTGGTTATTAACGTATGTCTTGTCATTAATAATCTAAACCAACAAAGTAACTAAAGCTGTCAAATAATTGTAGTGGAGTCAAAATTACAATATTTTCCTCTGAGATGCAGTGGCATTAATACCTGGAACGCATCTATGTCACATGAGATTTCTTTGGCTATTCAAAAATAGCAGATATACAAGCTCATAGCGCGGCACCGAGTGCCGCGCTATGAGCTTGTAGATCTGCTATTTTTGAAAAATCTTGAAAAAAATATCTTTTGATTTTTTCTTCCAAAAACTGTTAGGATTTAGAAAACATTTTTAAGAATCGCCTCAGGTCTTAAGGGTTAAAGAAATGGAAATACTCAAGTAAAGTAAAAGTGCCTCAGAATTACGCACAGGTACAGCACTAGCAAAGGGTAAGAGGTATTCTTTAGTTACTTTCCACCACCGGCCAGCAGCATGGCTGAGCTCTGTGCTGGCCTGGCAGCGGGCCCTGCCAGAGGCAGATACACAGGAGCATGTGATCACTGACTTCCAGTCACTCTCCTCTCCATTGGTTACGTGGGGAATCTGGTCAGAATACAGCAAATCTTTGCTTCAACATTAACCAATTAAAGACCTGAGGCTGACTCTATACAAATGCCTTCTAAATCAGTAGTTCTCACACTTTCGAGATCTTTCAAAAAAATAGCAGATGTACAAGCTCGCGGCGCTGCACGAAGTGACGCACAGTGAGCTTGTATATCTGCTATTTTTGAATAGCAAACGCTGAAATCTAAAATGACAGACGCTTTCCCAGTTGTAATGGGCTATTGACTGTTGATCCACCAAAAAGCCTTATTATTACACAGTAGAAACTCAGAAGAGTGTTCAAATGGAACCAATGGTTCCATTTGTACACTCTTAGGGGTTCAATTAACACAAAGGATTCTATTGTGTAGCCATGTATCACCTCTGGGACTGAGTCACACAGCATAGGCTACAAAAAGCCAAATTCGTCCACCGTCGCTTGCCATAAATAACAGAATTAAGTCAAGTCAACGACAAAACGCATCATGTCAGCTATTTTCGGTGAGCAAAGTGGTAGTATTAATTAGGCTCAAGTCCCAGAGGAGTAAATATTTGCCACGGCACAATTACTATTAAAACAGCCCAGACCTATTATTAGCGCACAAATAAACAGTTTAAGTCCGTATTTGGAGTTGATAGAATTGACAGTGATTTGACGGCAAACCTTGGTGTGTGTGTGTGTGTAATGACTCTAGAAGATTTACAGCAAAAAAAGGAGCGAACCGCTACCATTATAAACACAGCAGGACATCATGGCTTTGAGCCCACAAGGTTCTGGTGAGGAAACATCTGGTGATACGACATCAAAGGCCAGTGACATCTGCCTCTGTGAGGACATTATTTGCATACATTTGTCTCTGTGGAAATTACGAATACGAATACAGCATCAAATTAACTCAATAAGAATGATGGTGTTCCAAAAATACAATATTGAGATCCATTTTGGGGGACAGAAATTTTGCTTGGGTTCATCATTTTAGTATCGCTAAACCAGTGATTCTCAAACTGGAGTTTGAGAAGAATTATTGAAATCGTTTTTGGTTTTTTTTAAAGGCCTAAATATTTTTTAAACATTTATGTTCATATGTGGCACAGCTTCACTAGCTGAATTACATTTATTTTTGTTTTTATTTCAACCTTATCTTCATATAATTGGTCCTATAATGCTCATCATAAGATGGTACAATTTCCGTCTACTCATTGGTGTTCTCACCAATGACATCATCGATAGGGATTTCAAGCACATCAAAACTACAGCCTCTCTCTTCCTGGACAGTTAGCATGCTGAAAACAAGGGACAAGGGCCAGACCCCTAGTGGTTGAAATCTGAATGGCCGGAAATCTGAATGGTTTCTAAACTACGTCACGCTAAGCTTGGCCAATCAAAAAGAGGGACATGTAAGAAAACGTTTTCGTCCATATATGGACGAAAACGATAGCAAAAGGGGACCGACAAAGCCTCATGTAGGCCTGCCTGACCCCCTGGGTCTGGCAATGAAGCCATTATTCCCGCATATTAAATTAAAAGAAAATACATGTTAAAATCACCAAACCTGCCTACCGATGACGTCACTCACTGGTAGGCAGGTTTCTAAAGTCTGAAATCCACAGCCCCTCCTCAGAGAGGAGACACAGAGCAAGTAGACAGAAATGGTGCCAATCTTATAATGAGTATTAGTGAGGACCAATTATATGAAGATAAGGTTGAAAATGGGTGAAGTGGTCCTTTAAGGCAGTGGTTCTCAAACCAGGGGTCCTTGGGGGGGGGGGGGGGGGTTCTAGCCAGCAAAATGTGTTAATACAGCATCACAATAATTTTAACCACTTTATCAATATTATATACATTGGCTATTAAAAAATAGCAGATATACAAGCTCACAGCGTGTCACTTTGTGCCACGCTGCAAGCTTGTACATCTGTACTGGAATATTGGAAAACTTTTTATAATTTAGATTTAATTTTTTTACACAAATCTTCGGTTCCCTGGAACAAAACATTTCAGAGGGGGTCCGCGGGCAAATGCTTATCACTTTGTGGGTCCTTCACACGAAACATTTTGAGAACCACTACTTTAAAGAAACCGCTCCTTGTGGTCTGCTCTCCCAGTTGCTTTTTACTGACAGTGACTGTTACAAACGTTCTTTAGGTGGAGGGGATTCGACCCTTTATCCCACCAGCAGCTGCAGGGAGGGAAATGTCTCCCATTAGATTATGTTGGCTCTGGCTCTCTGCCGTTTAGACGTATCCATTTCCACACCATGTTGGAGCTCGCGTGCAGGTTGTGAGGGCTGTGATAACACCGTTACTACAATCGTGTCATTGGTCCTTATTTGTGAGGGAATAGTTATTTGTAGGGCTGAAGCTGTCGATTAATTTCTTAGCGAGTATTCTATTGATTATGTTTCCTGAATAATTTACTAATCAAGTTTTTTTAATAAAATGTTTTGTACATCAACGAATCGATGTGAAAAGAATCTAATCGATATTTTATAATCGACTAAATCAATTAGCATGACCACTTATAAGACCTATTTTATACTTTGTCACAGTGTAGCCTATCTACAAGCATTGTGAACTGGTATATTGGCTATTTTCACAATTTAAAAATTAATCCCTATTTCTTTTCATTTATTGTTTTTAATCAATTATGTAAAATCAATTAAGAAAGAAAAAACAATTATCAATAATTTTGTATAATCTATTAAAATTATTAATTCAATTAACTGTTGCACCCCTAGTTATTTGGTACTAGCATTATGGATATACCGAATAAGGGGGGAGGGGGGTTCGGCGGTTAGAGATGGCAACATTTGAGATGGTAAGCATTTTCCTCACATGTATTGGGTGTTGGACTGAGGTGAACGTAATACACAATGTTATTTGTGGCGCTAATAAACCACCAAACTAGGAATGAGCTCCACCACCAGACTATGAATATGCTGTCTATGAATAGTTGGCGGTGTTCCCGTGTTAAGTTTATTCCCTGCTTGACCTTTGTCGTATCATGGTCCCGGCCACCAAACACGTGCCGGTGGTCCCTAAACGACAAGAACAGACCCTTGGTATGGGAGGACTAACTACAGCATTAGACCACTCAAATAGGACACTCAGGAATGGGTCCTGTGTACGCGAGCGTGCGTGTGTGTGTTTTGTCACTGTCACTCTGTGCTCATGTATAGGGAGGGATGGGCGTGGGGTGAGAATAGGGGTGCGAGGGGGTGTAAGTAAAAAAAATACATACAATTCTTGAGTGTTCATTTAAGTCTGAGAGTGCACTCTCAGAGTTGAATTAACGCTCATGAATTGTTTATCGTCTCTTGGCATAATGCATAACTATGCATGTAAGGAGTGTGAAAGCAGTAGACAGCATGTCCCCCAGTAATGGGTGGTACAGACAGCATATCCCCCAGTAACGGGTGGTACAGACAGTACAGTATGTCACCCTTACATCGTAACAGGAGCCTCAGAACGTGTCATGTCGTCATAGATATAAGCAATGTCATATTCTGTATGGGTTCCTCCAACACACACACACACACACACACACACACACACACACACACACACACACACACACACACACACACACACACACACACACACACACACACACACACACACACACACACACACACACACACACACACACACACACACACACACACACACACACACACACACACACACACACACACACACACCTACCTCTGTGTAAAAACCCTGCATCACGATAAGTGCATTTGCCAGAGAGTGTCACATGTTAAGGGTTAGGGTACGTCAAGGTCTGCCAGGCCGATTGGGCAACTGGATGCCGTACGCAACAAGAGGTGAGGGGTCGAGCCGTGGAATAGGATAGCCGACTCGTTCCCCTAACTCATGTCACCATAATGAGACACATGTCTGTGTGTCTTGATAAACCCATACATGGATGCTGTCTTCACCCGCCTAGGGGGTCCTTGGCCTGAAAAACTTTGAAGACCCCTGATTTAGACTCGTGTCGGGTAGGACATCTACTGGTTGAAAATGTCTGAATTAATTTAAAGCAGACACTATAGGCGCCACCGTGTATATGGGAGTCTGAATGAGGCAGGTCACAAGTCACGGATTGTAGCTTTAATGACTTTGGAGAAAATGAAAATGTTGAAGACATGGGGTCTTCAAGAAAGTTAGTATCTCACATGGTCAAAGCATCCAAAAATCCAATATCCCAATTTGACACGGCAAGCTGCTAGCTAAAGGCAACATATTGTTGTCCTGCATTATATTGTCTTTGATCAGTTTTAGGCTCAGCGTGCGCACAGCCAGGGTGAGGTAGTGGGTAATATGGGCTCAGGAGTAAAGCCTTGTCACATCAACAACACAGGATCTCTCTCTCACTCTAATAATGCATCTAAAAGACCAGTAAAATCCTATGAAATACATATTTTTCTCTTCCTGGGCTAACAGCACACCCTTACATGCCCCACCATGTGTATGTACTGTATGGCACCTCTCTCTGGTGTTCTGGTTAATTTATTGCCCCATTTTGCGTCCTACGTGAAGTGAAACAGAACACTTTACCGGGAGTATCACAAAATGGCCACTTGGAAAGCAGCTACTTAGACGAGAGCTAAAGTCACCAAGCGAAAGCGTCCAATTCCAACTTACTTCAGTTACCGCTTCAAACACACACACACACACACACACACACACTGCATGTACGTGCGCATCCTCACAACCACGCACAAAGCCAATGGATTAGTCACAGAGAATTGCCAGGGGTTACGCCAAGGCTGGGGAAAGAAACGAAGGAATATGGGTGACATAAATATTTCCGGCGAACGGGGTGCCTCAGTTTCTAATTATTTCAGCAGACTTGCATCATTGATCTCTAGCACACATGCATGCATGGCAGAAACCAATTTCATGTTTACCGTACAATCGTACTGTTGAATCAAGCCAACCGCACGACTGTTGTGAAGTGGGACTGGGCATAAGAAAACTGCTGTAACTTATATTAAGTCAATTGCATTTGTTATGCTTACAATTGTAAACATATATAAACAATATATTATGAGTGTTCCTCGTTTTTGTACCTTTCTGATGAGTTGTTACATCGCAAACATATGGGGAGGAAGTCTAAGCACAACGCCGAAGAACTACTACATGAACCCTCATTTATACTTTATTTTACGACTGTGTCGCTCGACAAAAAATAACAGATTTTAAACTGAAAAACTTGATACGGCACATCATGATTTTCTGTGATTTTAACAACTGAGGACCAATGCTGACCCTGGTCGTGTCATTATCAATCTGGGAACCCATCGCCAAATAAAAAGGAAAAACAGCGCCCTCTGCTGTTTTTTACTCTTTCACTTGGCTCTGGGGGGGGGCTATACGGTGGACCCGTGCGCAAGGAAACCGGGGTTTTTGGTCTGCCTTCAGCGCTCCATTTCCAGTGGTGCGACTATGTTTTCATTCCCACAAACAATATTTCTCCACGGAACACTAACACCAATTCTCCCAAAGAACATGGATCGTTTTGGTTATAAGCCCATTTGTTTCTATGATGAAAGAGCAATTTAAAATGTTACTAACTTTCCTTGGTCTTGTCAGCTTCGAGGACGCAATTGTTAAATGAGTTTCGGCCTGTTTCTAGTGGGGAAGGAACAGCACACACGTAAATCCCGCCCACTACATTTGATTAGGTAAAGCGCGGCCTGCTTCCTGATCTGATAGCACGCCCACTTGAAACCAATGCGCCTGGGTCGTCAACACGGCTACCGACAGATTCAAATGCAGAGCAGAATCTGTTCTTGAGAGATTATGTCATTATAGACAAACATTTTCGAAAATAAGTATCTACAAGCTCATAACACGTCACATCATGTTGTGATCGGCTATTTTCAAAACCCTCAGAATAGGGCTTAAAACTGCTTAAACCCTATACTTAGTTGACCAGGTTCCCAAGGGCTCTATACTAGGCCCCCTCCTGTTTTCGTCTACACTAAATAGCTCACAACGTGTCACAATGCATCGCAGCACTTTTTTTGTGTGCAAATTGAAACCCCAGAATAGGTATGCTAGTGTTCAAGAGGTTAAAAATAAATAGATTTTCCAACTGAAAATTGGTTATTTTCAGCTGAAAATCAGTTATTTCCTCCGAGCACCATGGTCTTGTGATGAATTAGCCCTCACTGAATGACTGATTGCTACAAGGTTTCTTTTTCATCGCCTCGGTTTTCATTACAGGCCAACAGCCACCCCACACCCCATAACATTGTTTGTTTTCTTGCGCCCCATTTGCCAGCAGAACGATTTGTTAACCGGGCCTGTCGTAGTAGTATAGTATCAAATTAACGAGCGGGTGTATTTTTAATTCTGCGTTAAAAATGTCCTCGATTGGCCCGCGGCGCCAGGCTAGTTCCACTTGGACTTCCTCCGTAAAAGTGGCTCTTGATGGATGTTGGCAACTGCCTTCACTTGGCAGAGCGGCTGGCTCTGTGTGCTTGTGTTGTATATCTGCGACACAGGCTCAGGGGCCTGACAACGCTGTATCCTTCCCCAGCAATAAAAGGTCATTGGAGAGGAGCTGGTGTGTCCTTTTTGTGTGTCAGACTACTGCCTGGAGAGGTAGTATTTTTGTTTTTTTTTACTCTTGTTGTCTGACCTATTTTTCTTGCTCTCTTAAATGCACTATTTCCCTAGTTTTCCCTCTGTGCCTGTTTACTCAAGAGGGTCAGCGGGTGTTTAAATAACATCCTAGTCAAAGTCCCACACACTGACCTTATGGGATATATTCATATACTATATGCACACAAACACAGGCACTTTCTCTAACACACGCACACAGAGTTTGTGTGTGCAGAGACTCAGAGAGTGACAGGGAGCTTAGCGAGTGATGTGATGTATTGCATATTAGATTTGAGTATTCTGGGTGTCCAGACTGCTCCACAATTATGTTAATCCGACAGAGCTGGCTGCACGAGGGAGATAACGAGATGCTTACTCACGCTGAGCTCTGACTGAGCCGACACAATGATATTTCAGTCCGAGGCGGGCAATCGGCAAATTGTCCCGTGGTATTTTGGCTCACGTAATTGCGCGGCATTAAACACATTTGCGGGTTATTTTATTTTCGGTTCACCTCATCCACACGGCGTGTCTCTCTTTGTCGTGCCCCTCGTCCGTATTTGCGCCTTGTCTTTGGTGGTATTTCTGGCTGAGCCACTTTTCTGCACCTGTCACTTTCTCTCTCGTTTTATGCACCCCCCACCACCCCCCAGCTCTCTCTCTGTGTCGTTGTGACCAGTGGTGGACAGTAACCAAGTACATTTACTTGAGCACTGTACTTAAGTCAATATTTTGAGTATTTGTACTTTACTTTATTTGTATTTTTAAGCTCTCAAGCTCATGACTTTCACTGCACTACATTTCTAAGACAAATATTGTACTTTTGACTCCACTAGATTTCTAGCAAGGGTCACACTGCGCTGCGTTATGATGAGCTTATAGATCGGCTATTTCCACAATAGTTTTTACAGATGAATTCATACAGATTAATGGAAACGATTGACGATCATGCAAACTAATTGCGATTATGTCAAATTATTGCGATCACGTAATAATCATGACAGGCCAAGCCTCCATCACCGTCTCTCGCCGATAGCAGGCCCATCTCTCTCCTCAAGTGTCACTTGACTATTCATGGGGCCTTACGAGACAGAGGCTGAAACGTAAGACACGATCAGCAGAAGCCAACACAGCGATCCATTGTCTGTGCCGTTTCATCTTATACCCCTCAACAGTAATCCATCTAAAAAAAAAAAGTGGAATCGGATTTCAAAGCGGGGCCCCGTAGCAACATATCAGCCTCAGATGGCGGCGGCCTTTTCCCACACTTCTGGACGTCTTGAACTTCCCTTTGTAATGACACACCGGGTTCATTGGGCCGCTTGACCCTTGCTCCTGCAAGATTGCCGTGCCAGCCGCGGGCTCAATGCCCCGAGGGGTTGAAGGCGTCGTTGCATACTGACTATGGATCAGCTTACACACTAGTTCCTCTTTGGCAGAAAGTAAACCACCACTGGCAGGCAGACGGACAAATATTTACAGCAGCTCTTCATCTACAGTATGCTACACTCTCTCTGCAACAATGTCACCCTGCTGTGACTGCTGTCACACTGAAGCACATGGCCCGCTTCCATATGGCAGAACTTCTTAAAGCTGCAATCCGTTAAACGGTCTTTAATGAATAAAATGTAAACATTTTAACTAATCTGTATTGTAGCGTGATTCCCAACCTGTGGGCCCAGGGTCTACTTGCAGTACCCTCGCAGCAGACTAGTCGTGTTACCAATAAATAGGAACTTACAAGTTCATTCCATTGATCCAAGCCAGAATACAGTTGATCGATTGATCGTTAAAATAAACGTGCTCTAAAAATGCACGCGGCCCACCCATCTGACCACTTAACAAAAGGCAGCTGATACGGCTGGGCGTGTTAAGTGGTCAGTCGGATGGGTCGCGAAACGCTTTCAAGAGTTTCAAGTGGGCCCTGATCCAGAACGTTAATGAGAATGTGGTGTATAGGGACCACTACTGGTTGACGAGGGCTATTGCGTGAAGCTCAAGTCAAGGTGTAACGCCGCCCCTGCTCAAATGGGCTTTCCGTCTTAGCACGGCAGTAGAAAGTTTGGCGCTCGTTCTAATCCCAGGAACTTTAGTACATAAATGTTACGCATTGCAGTTTCTAATTCCTTCAGAAACTTTACACACGCACGCACGCACGCACACACACACAAAGAATTTATCTAAATATTAATGTGAGTTAGGTAATAATCCACCTTTCAAAGGGAATTATTAATAGGCCGACTTAGATCATCAGACCCCCTAGAATGTCTGGAGCAGTTAGCCTTGCCCGGTGGCATTACATTAAATATAATGAATTCAGTCATATCTAGGATACGTGAGAAATATGGCGGGGGGGAGCGGGTGTGTGTGTGTGTGTGGGGGGGGGGTTGTCAGGTGGAGAGTAAGGGGAGCAAAACCGAGACATACTGTAATTTGCAGCAATTTGGCTCTTTTATAATGAGGCCTTAAGTACAGAAGCAGCTCACATTTCACTCGACTGGACAGAAATGAACGCCATATGCAAAAAAACGTTTTTTTATTTTATTTAGCACTAGACATGAGAACTTTAAAAATCTGCTTTTAACCCATTAAAAGCAAGAAAGCATCCAAGTGTCATTTTAGATTTTAGCGTTTGATATTCAAAAGTAGCAGATATACAAGCTCACAGTGCGTCACTTCGTGCCACACTGCGAGCTTGTACATCTGCTATTTTTGAACATTTTTGAAAAATATTGAAATTGTTTAAAAAAATATCCAAATTATTACAACATTTTCAAACAAATCTCTTCTGAGGGGTCCTTGGCACAAAACATTTTCCAATTGGGGGGGGGTCCGCGGCCAAATTAAACATAATTTTGGGGGTCCTTGGCACGAAAATGTTTGAGAACTACTGATTTAGAAGGCAATTGTCAGGTCTTAATGGGTTAATGACAACAGCCACGATTTGAGTAAAGAAACCTGAGCTGCACTCTGAAAGGCAAGGGTGTCAGCCGGAGGTTAAAGAAAACATATGACAGAGAAAATGGGGGGTTTGATCATTTGAAAGCACTTACAGATGTATGGTCATCTTGAACTACAACAATATTATCATTGCAGATCCTGAGGTCAAAGCAATAGTGCCAAAGCACCATCTAGTGGCCATTTTGGGATCCACATGATTCAGCTTCGTCCAAAAATATTTGGGACACCTTGTTAAGCTCACACTTTTTCCATATACAAACTTTACATATTTTTTTAAACATCAACACTGCTAAAAAATTGTGCAAGACTAATCAGGCCTTTCACTGCCAGCCTGTTGTAAACAAGTTTCACTATCAAGCAGTGTCCAAGCTACATCATCATATCCTCTGTTTTAATCCAGTCAAATAAAACCATAGAAACCACACACATCTCTACCTTAATTCCAATAAATAATTTCCTCAAAGACAATTCACATTTGTACCTCCTCACTCTAACTAAAGTGGGGTCCGGGGACCCCCAGGTGTCATTGAGGGTGTTCCAGGGGATCCCCAACAAAATTATTTAATCCAGCATTAAAAAGGAAAAAAACTGTTTTAGGCTTTAATCCTATTGTATTTTATGCTTCAGCTTTCAAAAACAGCAGATCTATAAGCTGACAATAGACACGTCGCGATGTGACACGCTGTGAGGTTGTAGATCTGCTATTTTTGGACATTTTGGGAAAAATCTTGACAAATCGCGATATATTTGGAATAATTTTGATCACGAACACTCTTATAGGGGTCCATAGCTAAAATATCTTTCAGATGCGGGTCTATGACCAAATACATATTAACCCATTAAAACCGGGAAAGCATCTGTGTCATTTTAGATTTTTGTGTATACAAGCTCACTTTGTGTCATTTCGTGCCGCGCAGCGAGCTTGTACGTCATCTGCTATTTTTGAACATTTTTAAAAACAAATCTTGAAAGTGTGAGAACTACTGATTTAGAAGGCATTTTGTAGAATGTGTGCCTCAGGTCTTAATGGGTTAATTCGGGGGTCCTTCACATGAAGAGGTACCACCGCTGTTACTGCATGTGTGTCAACTGCCTCATGAAGTACTACTACCTGCAGCACACGTGTCAACAGTGGTTTCCATGAAAACATGCACTCGCCAGGGTCACTGTGTCCTTCCACCGTGGGCTCCCAAGGTCCGCCTGGCTGTCACGTCTAGGCTCTCAGCAGGGCTCGGCTGCTGCTGCTGCATCTCTCTCTACCAAACACAGGACCATGTCTGCCAGGCCTTTTATGTCGCTGTGCGTGTCGGAGTGTTCAGCCAAAGCCTTCAGAAATTCAAGGACGCCCTCCTTCTGAAGCATAGCGCTGTAGTGTGGAGCTGGAGGATAGAGGGGGGGAAATGAGAGAGAGAATTGGTTGGGGGAGGGGGGGGGGGCAGGAAAAAGGAGGAAAGAAAGAGGGGCATTTAATCAGTTGAGTCCAGCACCCAGGGGCCTCAACCTCAATAGAGATGCATGCCAGTATTTGGCCTCAAAAGCAGGGGCATAAACCTTTTTTTAAAGGTTTGTGAAAAGGGGATCTTTAAACATTTCTGGGGTCTTTAACAATATTTTTTCCAGAAGGGAGGGGGGGGGGCATATTAAGAAATTGTTAAATTGTTTTATATCATGCACTTTACACCAGAAGGCACTAGCCTAGTGCTTGACTTGCACCAAGTCTTTGAACTCTATAAGCTGGAAGCCTATTTTTGTCAAAAGGGGGAATCCAAATATATGAGCATTAGAAGGTGGCATTGAGTTCTTTCAACACGAAGAACAAGGGGTTTCTGTGTCTCTCTCAACAGTAAGTATCCCCCCACCACCACCTCATTATAACCTTACATTCATCTGTATAACACTGTTGTGTGTCAAATGTTCACAGTGACAAGCTCATTTTGAAATTTAACCACTCCCAATGGCTGGCCTGTTTTCGTTATACACTATATATCTTCGCCGAAAATAGTCAATCTACAAGCTCAAGCTTGTAGATCTGATATTTTCGCTGACCCCAGGATAGAAACGCTCAGGGTTCATGTGGTTAAAAAAAGCCCTGTTTCACAAGCAAAAGAGAATCGTGGCACGCATATGTCCACCGGGCAACGGACACGAAATATTAATATGATTTATAAGTGTTGATCCGCAGGAATCCAACATATATTACCCATAGCAGAGCAGCCCTCACAGAATAAAACAACATCACGGTAGGGTGTTTATGTTATCTTCTCTTACTGTTCTGACTGCTGACCAGATGTATGGCCCACACTGCCCACAGCTGCACTCCTGCGGGCTGGGATGTCTGGAGCAGAGGCAGGAAGGGACGGAATGACCTGCAAGGTGCATTGTAAGAGAAGAATACTGTGAGACCACGGTTATTATTAGCTTTTAAAGTAGGTTTGCTAGTTTAGTTTAGTTTTTGTTTTTTTGAACAGGCTTAGATTTAGTTCAGTTTTTTATTAGTTTCAGTTTTTTATTGTAATATGGGGTAGTCAGGGGTTAGATTATAAAATAGCAGATTGTGGCCTTGCAGATCGGCTATTTTTGTAATTTTGTTCCGAAAAATATTGGAAGATTTCATATACGCCCAAAATATTAGGCTTATATATTAAATATTGTCAAAAAAAACTAAGGAGATTTTCTCTATGATTTTAGTTAGTTTGGTAAACACACAATACACTTTCAGTTATTTTGGGTTTTTTTTAACGCCTCTTTTTTCATGTTTTGTCAATTCTAGTTTTTGTTATTTTGTCAGTTTTAATTAACTATAATAACCTTGTCTGAGATGAGGGAGATTCATATTGGAACAGATGCAATGCCATTCACTGTACAAACACTCTGAACTTGATGGGTGGGCTTCAGCACACAGCAGTTGTCAAATAACACACAAGTATATGAACTTGCCTTGCAAATACATTCCCTGTGATGGAAGAAAAACGGGTATCTGGAATGTTTGGGATATTCCAAAAACCTCAAGTGCTCTTGGACAGGGTTCATAATACTTCAAATATATTATTAGCATGCTGATGTAGGCGTAAGACGATACGCATTTTTTCATATGCTCTGCTTTAGTAAAGACTTTAAAAAACGTGGACCTTCCTGAGTGCCTGGTCTGATTTATTACATAGCTGTGATTGTCTAATCTTTCTGGAGCCTGTTGTGTGGTGAAACCCCCCCCCCGCCTGACATTTGGGATAGGATAACACCAATTATAAAGTGCATTTGTGAACAATATCACACTTTGATTCTCACCTGTAAGACACCATCTCTCTCTCAGGTGGGGTCCATGTCATTATGGAAGTATGCTGCAATAACATAGAGACTGAATAATTAGAGCACTGGTTCTCAACGTGGGGTTCAGGGACCCCAAGGGGTTCTTGAGGGGGTTCCAGGGGGTCCCCAGACAAATGATTGATAGTTAGGACACACACACACACACACACACACACACACACACACACACACACACACACACAGACACACACACCAGGTCTTCCAGAATGGTGGTACGAAGCTCCTCTTCCAGGGTCCAGGCCTCTGGTCTGGAGGCGAGGTGTGCCAGGATGCCTCCGGCAAAGTAGCGCACGTTCACCTCCAGCCGGGCGTCCAGCAGCAGGCTGAGAACGTGCTCCACCAGGTCCTCGTCCATCAGGTCCACCTGCAGCTCCTCCACCTCCGCTATGTTGTTCTACAAAACACCACATGGAGACAAGATGGTGGAACCTTTTCGTATCAAGGACCCCAAAATGTATATATATTAGGGTGCGGAACCCCCCCATCTGAGAATGTTTTGTGCCAGGGACCCCAAGAAAAGATTTGTGTTCAAAAAATGCAAAATTATTCAAACATTTTCAAACACTTTCAAGATCGTTCTAAAATAGCAGATGTAGGCCTACATATAAGCTTGCAGCTTGGCACGAAGTGACGCTCTGTGAGCTTGTATATCTGCTATCTTTTGAAGAGAAACAAGACGGGGTCTAATAACAATGTGGCTTCCCTGTGGAGCTGATGCTATGCTGATGATGACATCATACTGATGATGTCAATCTTGCCCATGTATATGAAGGGGCGGCGGATCTCAGATTATGAATAAATATACAAAATGTGAAACATATTCGGAGACTTAACTTCCTTGGCCTACTGGCAGCATGCACAAGAAATGTGGTGCTGAACACGCAAGATTGCACACGCACACACACACACACACGCACACAGTAAAAAGAACCGCCTTAAAATCCCTACAGTACCGATGGGGACCCACAGTATGTTTATTCCTGCTGGAAAGTTCATTTTAAATTGTTTGGGAATATAGAAAAAGTAGCTGACAAGGCGATAAACTCGAACGCTTCCAGTTGTCAGAATACAATGGAACATGGTGTATAGAAGCATGTTGATTAAATCCAGCCCCCTGGCAAAAGGCTTTTTCTTGTGGCCGTTACCAACAGGAATCATGCTTGAACATGGAAAAATACAGTGGAGTCTGAGGTCCCGCTACTTTTGGCACCCAACGCTAAGCCCACAAACACCATAACATACAGTAGACCCTCAGGGTTCCTTGAGGGGGTCCTAACTGGAACCTTAGAGGTCTGTAACTTGGAGAGTTTACAAAATACAAATGGAACCAAACCGTAAGGGTTCCATTTGTTTGGTTCCAACTCTCAAGAGTTATGGGGGTCCTTGAAATTAAAATGTTTGAGAAACAATGATATTGTACTGTAAACAGTAAACCCACCAGAAGACCCAGAACCTTCTGCTGAATGGAGGCTTCACTGTAGTAGGTCTGCAATGCAAAGAAACATAACATGAACATGAGGGAAACAACACTGTAAAATGTTGTGAGTGATAAGTGTTGTTGAGAGTTAATTTAACTCCCAGAGTGTACAAATGGATCAATTAATACTGAGGATTTTACTGTGAATGAGTGATTCTTCCTGTACTCATATCACTTTTTACATATCGATATCATCATTATCAGACAATACAGTATAAATGTAGGATCACAACGTTTTTACAGTTCTACAATTTAGGTGGCCGCCAGTGCCAAATGTATACTTTCTCTGTGTGTATTGTATGTAAGAAAGTATACGATTAAAAGTCAGTGCTCAAATTCTATTGGTAATGTAAAAAACACACAACCAAAGCCAGAAATCTTGGTGTAGTCACTCAGACATGGATTATAACCTGTCCATCAGTTTATCTTCAGTATACTCGACTACTGCAATGGTGTCTTTATAGGTCTCCCTAAAAAAGATTATTCAGAATGCTGCTGCTTGCTTACTAACACCAAGAAAGTGGAGCATATCACAGCAGTTCTCAGATCTTTACATTGGCTTCCTGTCTGTCAAATAATTGATTTCAAAATACTACTGTTGGCACTGAATTGTTTAGGGCCAAAATAGATTTGTGATCTTTTGCTGCACCATGAACCATGTAGACTTCTCAGATCTGGGACAGGTCTGCTTTCTGTCCCTAGAATCAGAACTAAACAGCAGCGTTCAGTTTCTATGCACCACACATCTAGAACAAACTGCTAGAAAAATGGAGGTCTGCTATAACTTCTTTTAGATCAAAGCCTAAAAACATTCTGTTTGCCACTGCCTTTTAGTGTTTCATTTCCTGTGTAATTGTGTTTATCTTTTTGTTTTATTTGAACTTACCACTTATTTTCAATTGCATTCAAATGTCCTTTCGTAATGCGTTTCTTAATGCTCTGTGTCTTAATGTCCCAATGCTTAATGTTTTGTATAAAGCACTTTGAATGTGTGTGTGTATGTGTGTGTGTGTGTGTGTGTGTGTGTGTGTGTGTGTGTGTGTGTGTGTGTGTGTGTGTGTGTGTGTGTGTGTGTGTGTGTGTGTGTGTGTGTGTGTGTGTGTGCACACGCAACAGCATTGTGTTTATATCTCAAAAGCAGTGTATGGAGTATAACTACTGCTGCATTAAAGCAGCATAGCCTTTATGTGTGTATGTGTGTACGTTCGTGTGCGTGTGTATGTTCGCATGCATGTACTGCATATGCACACACTTCAATGCGTACATACGCGGAATATGCGCTCATGGCAATACGTGCGCATGAATCGGTTCTCTTATGTTTGTGTTTCATGCATTTGCTTGTATGTGCTTGCTTGGAATACAAGAACACTCGCCCCAAAACACGCTAGCCCTGGGTCTAATCCGGCGACCTCGGAACGGTCGCCACCAGGTATTCCTAAACGTAACGTCAGTAAAACTATGCCTAAACCTAGCCTTATTCCTAAACTTAACCTCAGTAAAACTATGCCTAAACCTAAACTTATTCCTAACCTTAACCTCAGACAAACAAATACAAGAACCGCTAGGGGGCGAGCGGTCCGCAAATTATTTTTTTGGGGCGAGTGTGTTTTGGGGTGAGCATTCCGGTTACCCTTGCTTGTGCATAATGTGCGTGCATGGGTGCTGTGCGTGCGTCAGTGGGTTTTTCCATGGCTCCTTCACACCTCCAACACCTCCTCGTAGAGCTCCAGGCCCTGGCACTGGATGAAGTGTCGGGCTGCGGCGGGGGTCTCGTCCGTCAGGTTCCACAGGGCACTGAGGGCAAACTTCAGAGTGGTGTCGACCACTCGCCCCATCGCCTTCTGTTGCACGATGCCCATCAGCTGCTGCAGGAGAGAGAGAAAGAGAGAGAGAGAGAGAGATTGCTGATGAGAGAGTGCAACACTACCAGGAAGAAGGGAGGAGAGATACAGTAGAGCAATGGTTCTCAATTTTTTTTCACGTCAAGGACCCCTAAATTAATATGTATTTTACTGCAGACCCCCATCTGAAAATAGTTTGTGCCAGGGACCCCCAATACAAGATCTGTGCCGTTAAAATATCAAAAAAATATTCAAACATTTTCCTCATTTATTTCATGATTTTCCGAAAATAGGCTATCAAAAAGCTCTACTGTGAGCTCGTAGATCGGCCATTTTCAAATAGCAGATGTGTAAAGTGGTCAAATAGTTTTTGATGCTACATTACCAACTTTTGCAGGGGACCTCCTGTAACCCTATCAAGGACCCATGGGGGTCCTCAGACTCCATTTTGAGAACCAATGCAGTAGAGTAGAGTAATGGGGGGGGGGCAACCACTTCCCACCACTCCCACCACCTCCACATGGAGATTGAAGAGCGAGTGAGCAAGAGGAAGGACTTATTCCTATACCCCAAGATGAAGCTGGAGGGACTTGGTCAGTCCGCTTGCCAAGAGAATGTTTAACGATGCAAGTACTGTATGGCAGTGGTTCTCATGTCAAGGACCCCCAAAATGATATGTATTTGGCCGTGGACCCCCATCTCAAAATAATTTGTTCGCTTTAAAAAATAAATATATATATATATATATATTCAAAGATTTGCACAAGTTTCACAATTTTTCAAATATAGCAGATCTACAAGCTCATAGCTCTAAGCTCATTACCAAAAACAATGCCTCACATTCAATAACAGCTTTTCTTATGTAAACAGTCAAACCACTGTATTTAATCTGCTTTGCTTGTCAACTTTGAGTTACCACTTTGAGAACCGATGCACGTATGGGGCAATGACTCTCTGTGACTCAGTAGCATTACAGTGTTGTCTGACTATTGTAGGATTCACTTTGTTGTCACCCATTCCATGTGGTTTGTGCTGATGTCACAACTAGGCTTACCTTGCTACTCTCCTTCTTGTTCTGCATCAGGCAGTATCATTGTATAGGACAGTGGTTCTCAGCCTGTGGGGTCCCCACATGATTTTTTTTGTCCAGATGACAGTGAAGTGACAATTTAAAGACTTTTAAGACGAAAGAAAAAGAAAAGAAAAAGACCATACTGCATCAAAAGTAATAAAAAAACTATACTATAAAAAAAAATCTACAAGCTTGAAGATCTACTATTTTCACAATATTTATCTGTGGAACCGAGTCAAACTAAATGTAATGCCTCAACTCCTACAATTCCAAGTGCTTGTCAGAGTGGGGGGTCCCCAGTTCAAATATGGTTATTCTTCTGTACCTACTGTACAGAAAAGTGCCCTGTATCTGTAACTGTAACTTTACTGCTGTGCTGTCTCTGGCACCTGAATTTCCCCGGCAGGATAAATAAAGGTAAGTAGGTAGGTATCTATCTATCTATCCATCTATCTAATAGAACAGTGAGACGAAAGGTAACAGAGAGAGAGGGAAAGAGAGAAATCTGCCTCCATTTGTTGATACACATATAGTATATTGGCTATTTCAACAGATAGTGAGAGAAAATTATTTAAGCCCTATATACACGTCGTCATACAACGACCAATCTGGGAACCCATGTCAAAAAAGGGAAAAACAGCATCCTCTGCTGTTTTTTACCTTAGAATTTGACTCTGGGGGAGCTCCCAATAGAACGTGGGTAGAGGAAATGGGCCCGTTTGGTCTGCCCTCAGCCCTCCTCTTCCGGTAGTTCGCCTATGTTTTCATTCCCACTAATTCCCACTATTTCTCCACGGAACACTAACAACATTTCTCCCACGGAACATGGATCGTTTATAAGCCCACTTGTTTCTATGATGGAAGAACAAGTTCAAATGTTACTAACTTTCCGTGGTTTTGTCGGCTCCGAGGACGCTATTGTTAAATGAGTTTGGGTTTGTTTCCAGTGGGAAGCGAACGCACAGATGTAAATCCAGCCCACTACATTTGATTGGGTAAAGCGCGGCCTGCTTCCTGATCTAAAACAATTCTGCCCATAATGACATGTCCAAAATAGAGACGCCAATTTGAGTGGTTAATTCCCTTATGTGAATTTGGGTGTACATTGGTGAACGATAAAATAGGATGACCTTTTTTTTTTTTTTTTTACAAATTATAAACAAACCAGAATGACGTTAGCAGAGAGAGATACAGGATTGTTTATATGGAGAAAAAAGGGAAAGAAACAGATAGGTATTGTGTAACGGGTCAAAGACGTAGACAGGGAATGACTCAGTCAATGGAGGAATGGAGCAAGTGACAGTGGATGGTGATGAATGAGTTGAATGTAATAGAAAGCTGTGTGTGTGCGTGTGTGCGCGTGCATGCGCATGAGATACAGAGGAAAGAAGACCTTGGGAGATAGTAACTCAAGCAAGATGAATCACATGCACATTCCCCTGCTGCAGACTGCCTGTGTGAGGCTGAAATGAAACACCTGCTTGTGTTTGAAATGCCAGAGTGACCATACCTTCATAATGAAGATGTCAGAGCCCAGCTGCGCCGTCTCCGCCGTTGATAACTGCACCAGAAGAAAGACATATCAGTGCTGTCATGTCCGGCCAAAAACAATTATGAAAGCCATCAAACCTGAAATGGCTGACGTCTGGTAAGCCATGTGGAACATTATCTTGACATATTACTGTCAAAGGAGCTGTGATGATGTACTACTATGGACTCTCCGACTATATTTCCATAATTCCTGCTTTTCAGGTGTTTGAAAATAGGTCATTATATTCCATGTCATCAAAGAAAGAAAATCCTGTCCTATCCTATGTTTTACCAGGTACGATATTCTTAGAAATTTGAATATGTCAACATTAATAGCACATTGGGTTTTAACCAAGCCCTATGTACTTCCTTAGAAATAGAATAACGTTGGAGAGTTTTCACCTATGCCCAAAATAGGGACGACAGGTTGAAACTGGGTAAGGAGAACATTTGCATGTTTAAAGGTGCGTATCAGATGTATCAATTGATGTATAATTAAACTGTGTTTGAGTCAGGTAAAATGACAACACACACACACGTCACAATGTCCTGACCTTGGACACCAGAATGGAGATGACAGCCACAGCCATCCTCTGCAGCGTGGGATCCTCGTGGCTACTCAGCCAGTTCATCACCAGCGTGACGGCTAAATACCTGAACCGTGGATATGTTAGACCACATTAGTACAAAAGAATGCAATGTATTTATTAATATTGTCGCTGTAGGGCAGAAACCTTATTTCAACTTCAACTGATAATTTAACTGTCACGCAAAAGTAGCGAAAATAACCAACAAACCAACAAAACAATAACAACTCTCAAACTCACAACGCGTGAGTTTGTACATCTGCTATTTTCGCTGTTTTCACTTTCTGTCTGAGTTTTATAAATATTAACAAATGAAAAGTTTTAAGAGATTGTAACTAAAACATAACTAAATGTAGGTTATTTTTCCATTTTCTGAAAAGTAACAGTTTTGGACATACAAGGTTTCCAAGGACAGCGCGACTATTATGTCATTATTATTATGTCATGATCTTTATTTACATTTTAAGGCTGGTTTGGCCGTTTTCAGTTGGATCAAGTGAAGGGAAGGGAAAACACAGATCAACTCTATAATGAGATCATGGGAGAACACGGCAATGACAAAATGAGGTTATGGCGTTATAAAGCTCCTATGTAACTTCTATTAAGTAAACTGACTTGTCAAACGGAACCTCCTGGAGGACGTAGTCACTGCACAGCGCCAGCAGACAGTTCTTTTGCACCTGTAGGGAAAGGACAACGTTTCTACAATCAGCCATGTGGATAGAGCTGTCCCGATTACAAATTTAAGTTGACGATTAATTGTCACTCAAATTATTGCGATTAACGATTTAATTGTGTGTTTGGGCATTGTTGAACATTGGAACATAAGAAGCCTTTTAGGCTTTGTAATAAAAAATTGCACAGGGAAGATACGACAAATAACTGAAATATACAAAGAAATCATTGATATATTTACTAATTTTACACAAGTAAAAATGGCAGAAATAGCTGATCTACAAGCTTACAACACGTCACAAGTGTGTGACGTGACGTGTTGTAAGCTTGTAGATCAGCAACATGTGTCGTTTGACACATGTTGCTCCAAATAAACGATACTAACAAGTAGAAAATATGTAATTATTGTCGAGTAACACTAACAGACAGCCGAGTGGTTTAGGAACGTCCTTGCCTGTTGGTGGTTGGGGAAGTTCTTCATGGCGCAGAGCAGCTGGGCAACAGTGCGGCTGACCAGGCCAACAGACAAGGCCTCCGCCATGTTCTGGGTGGTCAGGTTGAACACACACGCCGTGGACACCAGCTGCACGTGCACAGAGGTGCTGTGACTCCGCATTCCATCCAGAACCAGCTACAAGACAAGGGGGGGATACACATACACACGCAGGAGGTGACAAGCCCATAAGCAGGTGCACTGGTTTGAACACCAGAATGGCTGGTGACATTCTTTCCCTCAACCTTAACAACTACCATCAAGGACTGGTTTTTAACAGTTTAACATTTTATACATAGGCTATTTGAAAATAGCAGATCTACAAGCTCACAGCGCGTCGCTTTGCGACGCGTTGTGAGCTTGTAGATCGGCTATTTTCAAAACATTTTGTACTTTTACTTTTGGTACTTTAAGTACATTTTGATGCCAATACTTCAGTACTTTAACTCAAGTAAATTTGGAATTCCGGACTTTTACTTGTAACAGAGTACTTCTACAGTGCAGTATTGATACTTTTACTTAAGTAAAACATTTGAGTACCAGTACTTTTTCCACCACTGGTTACTACTGTACGTGTCATTGTCAACATCAGCCACATAGTTACATAAACCTTGTTGTTGTGTACATTTTTTAACCCATTTAGACCGGGAACCCCTATACTTAACTATACTTTTCAATCCCGGAACCCCTTTTGGGGTAGTTGTTGCTATATGTACAGTATATAGCAACATACATTTGTTGTCATTTTTTGAATAAATATTTGAAGTTTTTCAGAAAACTTAGGTCAGGATTTAGAAGGTGTTTTTAGAATCCTACTAAAAAAACCCTCTGTGGCCGTTTCGCCATGGGCGGGAGCTGAGCGGGAGTAGTAGCGTTGACAGACAACCCCTTCAGCCAATCAGCGTAACAAAACAAGTGACGTCATCTCAACGCGCTGTTCAGTTTCCAGCCACTAGCAACATTAGCAACTGAAAACAAACCAGCAAAGTACCGTATCAGTTATTCGTTATGGTTGATTACGAATTGTTTAATTGCTGTTTTTGAGTCCATTTCTGCAATAACTTCACTTATGGCTGTTTTTGTACTAACGCAAGGGGGGGGGGGGGGGGGGAATCACCCAGGTTGTTGCTATAAATAAGAATTATGGTCTCATATGGTTACAAAAATCAATGATCAAAACCTCACAACAACATATCTCTGCTTCCCACAAAGCATCCAAAAATGAGAAGAGTGAAGAAATGTATGAAACAGCACAACAAAATCAATAAATACAAATAGCCTATATATTTACTGTTCATTGTACAATCATCAATAATAACAAATACATTCTAACCTGTTCTGCAATCAAGTTATGTGAAGGAGTTTGTGGTACCTTGAGGAGATCTGGTCGGGGTTTTTCTACGTCGGTGGTCAAGTTGTAGAGATGGACGAGAGCTTCTCGTACAAAACATTCCCTTTCACTATACCTCTTCAGGGCCTCACAGAGCTGGCTCTCATTGGCGTTCCCTGTCACCTGGACACACACACACACAGCGTATGAGCACCTCACAGCAAGACCCACGAAATACGCATCAGTCAAAGCACAACGACATGTCAGAAGGAAAACAAGTGAAACTCATGTGAAAGTCTACTGTAGCTTGACCTCATGTCTACAACGGAGATCTTCTCTGGGGTTCTTACATGTTGATGTGATTCATATCAGAAATGATTAAAACAGATCTAGAAAAGGTACAATTTGGGGAAATTGCAAGTGTGGTTGCAGCCGTCGGGTCCCGAGGAATCCACTGGGAAAAATAGCGTTGGAGATCACGCAACATGCAATTTGGTGTTGATCGGATCTTGCATTCATGATATGGCATTTTGTTTTTAGAAACTAGGCCCCTCCCAGCGAATTTCATTGTCTCATCACACCTGACACCATGTGTAATTAATTTGGAGGGGATTGATCCCCCAAAAATCATGTTTTTGCAACAACGGTTACGTTTTTTGCATTTGTGGTGCCCCGTCAAAGTGGAATTCCTTCATTTTGGCACTGAATGGAGTACATGACCTTCAACATGTGATTCAAATTTGGGGTTGATTGGACATTTCATTCATGATTTGTGGCTTTTTTGGTCAAATAGGCCCCTCCCACTAACTTTGCAAGCCAATTACGGCCAAAAGGTATGGACAATTAAAATTCAGTTTGATGTGTTTTTATCACATAGGTCCAGAGATCAAGTATGCCAATTCTTTTGAGATTTGGACGAAATCTGTAGGAGGAGGAGCAAAAATTGTAGCTCTTATGGTTTCCAAGGAAAAATACTTGAATGGGAGCTGTCCCCTATTCCCATTCATGTCAATGGGAAAATGTAATTCATGAAACGCTGTGTCCTCGCTGTGTCCTAGCGTGCAAAAAGTTTGGGGTTGCTCTATAATAAAGTTGCCCAAGTACTATACTTTGTTGCCCCTAGGGGCAACCACACTAATGAGTAAACAAGACAATATGGTAACACCCTCAATGCTATACTCAACCTTATGTCACATCAACAGTGTTAAGTCCTCAGAAACTATTTAGCAACAGTTGAGAGAATGACATATACAGTAGGTGAAGCGGTTTACTTTCAAATTCCTCCGCAAAGACAGGACACCACCGGAGCTGGCGCCCGTGGCCAGCAGGCCCAGGAAGACCAGCCCACTCCTGGCCTCCACGAACGCCTTGACTTCGGCCTCCGCGACCCCCTTCCGCCCCGACACGTCCAGTGAAACGAGGGCAGGGAGGACTTGCGGGCTGCCCTCCAGGAGCTGTCGCACCATGTCGTCCCCCTCCGTGCCGCCGTCGCCCGCGGACGCCTCGGCCAAGTGGTCGTCTGAAAAGTCCAGGTGCCTGAGGGTGTGGAGCTGGCTGAGGATGAACAGCAGCCTGGCGGGGGACATGTCCAGCCGGCGAAGCCCGTGGGCGATCAAAACCTTCAGGGTGTCCCTGCGCTCCAGGAGGGCCGTCAGGTCCGTGACGGACGTGCAGGAGATGTCGAGGCTCTCCAGTTGCGGTGCCGAGCACGCGTCCTCCAGTACGGCGTCGGTCAGGTCAGTCCCGGCCAAGCTGAGCGTCCTCAGGCTACGCAGGGAGCTGAAGCTGACGCGGGCTCCTCTCCTATCGTCCCCATCCCCACTCTCCCAGTCCAGGCGCAGTCCGTTCAGAGACAGCCTCTGCAGACTGCGTCTGCACTCCGGGTTGGACGCCAGGCCCGAGAGGATGTTGGCACCAGTCAGGCCCCCGGAGACCCAGGATGCATCCAGATCCTGGAGCCGGTGAGGACACAGCGCCAGGCGGAAGGACTCCGCAGTAACCGGAGAGCGGCGGATGACGGCTCGGCGCAGACGCAGCTCTTTGCAGTTGCGGAAGATCCCGATGGTTCTGTCATTCAGAAGTCCTAGTACAGTAAGGAAGGTTAAGGGATTAACACAATGACTATTTGGAGTGATTCATATCAGGTCATCCTATTATGTCGGCATACAGTATTGTATGTCTGTAACTCTGTGCCTGCACATTTGACAAGTAGGCTTTCATCTTCATGAGTCAGAGTTGCAGAGTTTCCTCTGTGCCTGACTCATCGTTAAATAAGACCTAGTAAATCCTGTTCCCCAAAAGTAGAAGGCACAGATTTTGAAAAGTCTACCTGAAAATAGGCCTAGTCCCTGGAGAAAACCATTCTGAGTTCTGACCTATCGTCTATCCCTCTGTGTCTCATTACTGACTGCAGGCCGTCTGAATGAATCCTGGTGCTTATACATTCCAGCCTGTTTGGTCTCTGTAAGGTCCTCAAAAAGGACTCTCTTCAGGGACGTTAGATGTGAGTGAGTGCTGGTCCACAAATGCAAAGAATGTTATTCAGATTTCATGTTGTTACTGTTTACCTGGTGTACTTTGAAGCACTTAATAGTTTTTCTTTGCACTCCATCCGTTTGTTGACCAGGGTTCATGCATTGCCATTTACTCTGACCTGGCACTTTGTAAATAGAGAAGAACATCTGCTAAATGCCTTAATTGTGAATTGTCACAAGGCTGACCACGACACAGTACATTTTGTCCTACATTATTGAAGTGAATTTAGAACAGTATCTTTCTGAATCTAATATCTGTGTTTTCCACAGAATCTACAGTGCCATCACATAACTTGGCATCCGTATTATTTGCTCTTGGTCTTATTCAGTCTAACACATTTTCCATTCAGCTAATTCAGGGGTTCTAAACCTATTCAGGCCATGTCCCCCAAAAATAATCGTATTTGAACTTGGGACCCCCCACCCTGACAGGAACTTGGAATTGTAGTTCCACACATACATATTGTGAAAATATTTTTCAATAATGTTGCCTCTTTCTTAAGTACCGGTAATATATTTCACAACTTGGCATATGTTTGACCAGTTTTTTAAAGTATAGTTTATTATAGTTTGTTGATTACCTTTGAGGCAGCAATGGTATTTTCTCTTTTATTTTTTGAGGTATTAAAAAGGTAGAGACCTGGAACGCATCTGTGTCACTTTAGATTTCTTTGGCTATTCAAAAATAGCGGTGCCGCGCTATGAGCTTGTATATCTTGTAAAAAAAATTTTTTCCCAAAAAACGGTTAGGATTTTGATTTTTTTTAAGAATCGCCTCAGGTCTTAATGGGTTAAATTGTCACTTTATACTGACATCTGCCCCCCCCAACAGGTTGAGAAGCACTGCGCAAAATGTACCCTCAGTTGCCATCTTCTGCAGTAGCTGGTCAGCTATCTCCGGAGGGAGCATTGGGACCCGGGTGAGGCGAAGGGATCCGTCTGCTCTCCTGTCACACAAAGCGTCCAGGTCGCAGCACACCTGAGCCAGGCACAGGTCAGACAGCACCCTGGGGCCCCGGGAATCCTCCTGACGGCACATGGACATCACGCAGTCAGAGGTCATTCTGTTTCAGGGGCGCAACACAGTCAGAGTGGTGTAAATTGAATAAGTACATTTACTCAAGTACTGTACTCAAGTACAATGTTTTGGTATTTTCACTTTACTGGAGTATTTCCAATGTTCAGTACTTTTACTTCCACTCCACTACATCTCAGAGGCAAATATTATACTTTTACTCCAATACCTTTGTTTGAAAACTTGAGTTACTAGTTACTTTGTAGATTTTGATTATAATTACAAAATATACATTAACCACTGCAGCCCTATATACATTTTGGTCATTTGAAAATAGCTGATCTACAAGCCCTTAATGCGTCGCATTGTGGGCTTGTAGATCTGCTATTTTCAAAAGATTTGTATACATTTTATACATTTGAAAACTTGTGAAATGGGACACTTTGCACAATGAGTACTTTTTGTTTTGTACCTTAAGTACATTTTGATACCAATACTTTTGTACTTTTACTCAAGAAATTTTTGATTACCAGACTTTGTCTTGTAACAGAGTGTTTCTACATTGCAGTACTGATACTTTTACTTAAGTAAAACATGTGAGTACTTTTTCCACCACTGAACACGGTTAATCGAACTAATCTATTACAAAACATTTATCAATAATGTGTTTTAATACGAAATAATGATTGTTGAGGACAAAATTGTAAATTTATTTTAGGCTGTTCAGCATTGTAACACCATGTAGTACTGTGTGTTTAGCATGGACAGTCGGGGGGCGGGGGCGGGGGGGGGGGGAGACAGACAAGATTACACAATGATTTCTCACTAGATTCTCCGCAGTCTTTCTGGCAAGACAAATAGATCTTCAACCAGTGTCATAGGATCTTTAACAGCGATCTATCTAATTTTATCCACCACATTAAGAGATGAGGCACTGCAAACAAAGTAAGCTCATTTAAACCACCTAATCCACCCGTTGTCAACGTCTGGCCCGGGGACCACAAGGGGGTCTGTAAACTCTGAGAGTGTACAAACGGAACCAAATGGACCCTTATGGGTCCATTTGGTTCCATGTTGTACACTCTCAGAGTTAATTACTCTGTACATATAGGCTATGTTTTATTGCTACTAGTGTTGATGATGTCTGGTATATTATTGTATATTAATGCATGTCTTTAAATGTCTCTATGGATTTAATACACAGGACCACAATGGAAACAAGCCCTCAGGGCTTTTTGTGTTATCCTTTTAGCACCATTGTATGAATCGTACCACTGTACTATTTGCAAACTGTTATTCAAGTATTCAATCAATCAATCAATCAATCAAACAAACAATCTAATTAAAACACTGAGAATTTTACAGTGTATATTAGGGTCCCAAAGATAAAACAATGGTTCCATGTGTACACTCTCAGGGAGTTAGAGACCCATAAAAGAGTCCATTTGGACCCCTGGTGGGCCCCTGACCCAGATGTTGAGAAACAGTTACCTATGAATCCAGCTGGTTCTCTATCTGTGAGGATAATGTGGACAACAACAGCGAGGAATTTGAGCCAGGTGCGTAATAACCAGTGGTGGAAAGTAACTAAGTACATTTACTCAAGTACTGTACTTAAGTACAACAAATATGAGGATTTATTTTTACTTTACTGGAGTATTTCCATTTTTCTATACTTTTACTTCTACTCCACTACATCTCAGTGGCAAATATTGTACTTTTACTCCACTACAAATTGCTACAATTATTTGACAACTTTACTAGTTACTTTGATTATTATTATTACAAACCATACATTACCCACTTCAGCCTGTATACATTTCGGCCATTTGAAAATGGCATACACGCTCACAAATGGGACATTCTGCATAATGAGTACTTTTACTTTTGGTACTTTAAGTACATTTTGATAGCAATACCTTTGTACTTTTACTCAAGTAAATGTTGAATTCCGGACTTTTACTTGTAACAGAGTGTTTCTACATCGCAGTACGGTTACTTTTACTAAGTACTTCTTCCATCACTGATCAAGAGCGCATAAAAACACACGATGTTATGGGGGCGGGGTTGTGGAACAACTAGAACTCACCATGTTCAGAACGTAAACAAACGAGCAAACAAACAAACAGGCTCAGGCGGTGTAGACTCTCAACAAAACGTGGGCATTATGAATGAAATAGTGGCATCTTGAAGCGGCGTCCTTAACCCATTACTATGTTTGGATTCAGCAGGCGACACACTCACTCATCTATAAATACATTCTCTGAGTTGTTGTCGCCGTTTCTGTGGCTCACAGCGAGCTGTCAAAATGACCACTTTTCATTGGTCAGCTTCTCTGACGTCACGAAATGAAAACGTGCGACGTGCGACTGTCCCTGACCCCTATGCCCTGTGACCCCCATGCTGACCACAGTGACATTATGATATTCATTATTGCAGATGTGGTTGTCATTGATTCATTAATAGATAAATAAATACATTCTTAATTGATTATTACATTTATTATGTTGTTACTATTAGAAGTGGGCTAGGAGGTAATAGCCAATATCTTGCTAGATAGCATACAAATACAATACATCAATATCTTGTATTGATGTATTGTAGGCTATCTTTTTCAGTCATCATTTAGAGTTTTGTGTTGATCTGTATTTACCTTTTAAAGCTGTTGATGTTGATAATATGGGCATATCAATAATGTTATTATGAGAGCTACCTTACATGTGGTTTGTCTGATCGATGGAATAGATGCTTTATTTTAATAGCCTACTAATATGAAACAAATAAGTCACATTATTATTATTATTATTATTATTATTATTATTATTATTATTATTATTATTATTATTATTATCGTGCGTGGCAGTGTATTCTTTTATTGGTATACAAATGTACTTAAAGTACCAAATGTAGAAAGTACTCATTATGCAGAATATTTAAACATAAGTTTTCAAATGTATAAAAATCTTTTGAAAATACCAGATCTACAAGCTCACAATGCGCATCATGTGAGTACAGTACTTGAGTAAATGAACAGTACAGTACTTGAGTAAATGTTCTAAGTTAGGCCTACTTTAAACCACTGTCTTCTACCTACAGTACTGAGCACAACACAAGTAAGTAACTCGTTTAGCCACAAGGAGGGGCCGGCGAACTCAACAAGAGACATGTCAAATATCTTCCATCTTTTTTCCTTGTCCCATGCATGAACACCTCAGTAAGGTAGGACTATCTTATAAATGACTGTGGCAAGTTATTAATGATCTTGTATATTAATCCACAATGCTTATCTGAGGTTTATTTGATTGAATGTAAAGTTGACCTCCCAATTAGCCTAGCCTGTAGAGTGTGAGCAAATCAAAACTATTCCAAACCATTGTTTTCTATACAGCACTAGATATGATTGACATCTGTATTTACATTAAACAGAAAGGTCAAGCTACATGA
>NC_137611.1:21349357-21359357 GCF_963280865.1 Gymnoscopelus braueri | reverse complement strand
TGGGGGGGGGACATACTGTCCTGTTATTTTTCATCTTTCTGTCTGTTTTGTAGTATACGTGATGGTGTGGTGAAAATGCGGCTGCTGTGTATCCTTTCTGTGGGAATGTTCAATTAGGCGGAAGTTCAAATCTTTTTGGACTGGCTCTTGTTGTTAAGGACAATTCATTGGTAACTGGCCAGTAGGTAAGTTGAGATTACATTTTAAAGTCAAGGAAATATAGCCATTGTGTGTTTGTGCGTTTTCCTATAGACTTCATTTATAGTTCTTTCATGTTTGTTTGTGGATTTCTGGAATTCCTGTGAAGCTTTCAATTTTAAGTGTTACATCACCACAAAAGTAACTGTTAAAAAGTAACTGTTCATTGACCGTCCTATTTGTAATTGTCTTCTAATTGCATGACGTGTATTTTAGGCTGTTCAGCATTATAACACCATGTAGCACTGTGTGTGTTTAGCATAGGGACAGTCCTGATCAAGTCCTCCATTCAGCAGACAGATCTTATCAGTGGCACCATCAGGATAGCGTGTGGGCTGATTGGCACTGGGCTCAGCAGTAACAACAAAGTGAGCTGAAAGATGAGACGTCTTGGATTTGGCACGTGGCTTTTGAGGGTTTTGGAGCAAAGTTAAAGAGCAGTGGAAAACAGAAGTTGTTAACCAGAAAAATACCTGCTGGTTCCTTTTTGAGGTCTAATAAAAAAGATATATATATAAATAAAACAATAAAATATTTTATTGGTGGGTTAATGTACAATTAGGCCTCAGAGGCGCCACCTATGACCAGTGGGCCGATTGGCAGTGTCCTCATGTTCCTCTGGGCTCAGCCACCGCAAAGTTTGACCTGACTACTTGTAAATGCCTCCATTAATGTAAACGAGGTGTCGGTCTGGCTGGAATGAGAGGGAAAATAGCCCTTTAATAAGTCAGTAAAAGGGGGGAAAAGGCCTCTGTGGCTGACTTGATGAAGACCAGTAGGGTGTTAACGAGAGAGTGAGGCCAATTTATACTTCACCGCATGACAGCGTCGCACACCGAAAATAGCAGATCTACAACGTCACAACACGTTACGGATGTGGCACATTGTGAGCTTGTAGATCTGCTGTTTCTGGAGCGCGACACCGTCGTACGACAGAGCATAGATTAAGGTATGAGGCCAAGCGGTAATAAGTGCCGATGAGTTTCACAGGCCCGGCTGGGACGCACACCGCGCCTCTATGTAAACACCGTCACTCACGTCAGGCCTGCCGCGGGGACCCCTAGATTCAAGCGCTCTAAGATATGGTGTGGCGCAGGCGAGACGAGCCAGCCGTTGTGGCTGAGTTGCTGAGAGTGATGAAGTATGATTGCGGGGGGAAAACAGGGAAAACGTTTCTCTGGGTAATAATATCTGCCCCGAAGGCTGTTTTTTTAGTTGGGACACAAGGCCTGTTTTCTTTATGGCTGTGATCCTTCAAGTTTCCGTTATTCGGATGGTCTATAATCTGAGAGGAAGAAAAAAAAATGCACTGCAGCTTTGCTGTTCCCAAGAAATTACAGTTACAGTATATCTTCTATGCCCAAAAGATTTTGGGTACTTAATTTTAGTTTTTAATCCGGTTATTTCTGCTGAACGTTTAAGCTAAAGTAGGTCGATCTTGGCTCATATACTTTCACTTGTGCTTTAGATGAAGCAGAATAAAACAACATTGATAACATCTATTTTCATTGAGAAAATAAATGTTTTTTCGCTCTTGACAGTGACAAAGAGGTACGATTATGCCTTAACAACAATGTTTGGACTTAGGTAATGCTTTTGGATCTGTCCCATTACCTGTGGTCAGGGCTCCTCAGTGCAAGAAAGCAGAAAGAGGAGACCGCACAAAATGATCCAGCGCCCCTGCTGTCTCCGTCCTGAGAGACACAGAGCTCTGCTTCCCTGGCATGTGTTGAAATCCTCAGAGGATTTATTTTGATCAGTGAAGTGGCTCGTATTGTGCTGCCTGTCAGATGTGTTGGATGATGGTTATTTAACCTCTTTGGCCACGTCCTCCACAGACCGGCTTCTAGTTGGGTTTGGCCAGGGAGACAGAATCAGTCCAACGTAGGCCTGCCAGTAGCTCCAAGTCCCGTGCCAACCCCAGCTATTGAATATGGAAGAAGGGATCTCTCACTTAGTATGCGTTTTTCAACGTCACCCAGCCCTGCTCTATTCGCTGTGCTGTCAAAGCTAATAAGATCAAGCTTCCAAAAATAGACTCCAGAAAACATTACTCATAAATCAAGAGGCTCCTGCTGCTGCTCAGACACATCGGACCCTTTCATTCTCTCCCAAATTCCCTCTGTTCCAGATATTTACATACTGTATATTGAGCTGGGTAGGTTAAATTGGCACAATTCAAATACATCAGCGAGGCACCCGTGATACCATTCTGCCAATCTCTGCCCTGCTAAAGATTCATATATTTCTAACCACCTGTAAATCTGTCAGCGAGCAGCAGTGCTCGTTATGCCATCAGAGGGACAGATTCACTTTCATCCATGTCCAAATAAACGACACTTTCTAAAAATATTTCCGTCTTCCGACTCTCCTTTTGAGAGAACTAATTGCTTTCGACACCATTGCTGCACATGGGCCAATGGAGGCGAGCTAAGAGGCTGTGGGAGAGATGGCTGAGGAAGCTCTAAGCAGGGGGGATCTACACTAATATGAAAAACAGACCCTAGGCGTCGCGGCACACCCAGAGACCTGAGACAGATGTGGTGTGTGGGGCCGAAAGAAAGAACACCCGTGAGACCCGAGCCCTGAATATGAAAACTTGAATATCCGCTGTGATAACAGATTTGAGTGGGTCTCGCCCTTCTGTTCGCCACCACACAGGAACCGCGAAGCACGACTTGCATGCCTGCACTACAGTGGCATGGTATGCTGGTTTTAATGGTCACACATTTTTAAAGTTCTGGTCACTGCGTAATTAAGCAGAGCTTGTTGTGTTGAGTCTAGACTGAACGTCATCTCCTATGTCATTTCAACGCTTATACTCTTTGAGGGTTTCGGGGGCCCCACCACGCGGTGCGGTTATTGGATTCTATTGGATTAGAGGAGAAAGAAAACATCTGTATTATCGGGCAGTTGACTGATGGTGTGTTGTGCTCAGTGGGAAACTGAACAAAGAGTGTATAAAAAATAGACACAATAGGATACAACGACTTCACATTGTAGACGGTTCCAATAAAGTCACCCACTCCTTCCTGCCTGTATTACAGATCTTCTGCTTGTTCGCTGAGAAAGAAAGGAAGAGAGGAAGCCATGGGACCCGGAGTGTGGAGCCTGTTCGTCCTGATCGGACTGTCCCTCTGGAGCAGCGGCGAGGGCCTCGCCAAGAAGCCCTTCTTGTCCCGGGTGCGCCGGGCCCCTGCGGCCAGCGTGGACACCAAGAAGTGCTCCTACACTTTCCTGGTCCCCGAGCAGAAGATCACGGGCCCCATCTGTGCGGCGCGGGGCTACGCCACCGACAAGGACCGGGTGACGCGGCTGGACGTGGCGGCGGTGCGCGACCTGCTCTCGAAGCAGCGGCGCGAGATGGAGACGCTGCAGCTGGTGGTGGACGTGGACGGCAACCTGGTGAACGAGATGAAGCTGCTGAGGAAGGAGAGCCGGAACATGAACTCCCGGGTGACGCAGCTTTACATGCAGCTGCTGCACGAGATCATCAGGAAGCGCGACAACTCCCTGGAGCTGGCGCAGCTGGAGACGCGCGTCCTCAACGCCACCGCCGAGTCGCTGCGGCTGGCCTCCCGTTACCGGGAGCTGGAATCTCGCTACGCGGCGTTGTCCGCCACGGTCAACAACCAGTCGGTGCTGATCGGGGCCCTCGAGGAGCGCTGCCTGCAGGTGTATGGCCGACGGCACGAGCAGGCGCCTGCCGGGCCGCCGCTGGTGCAGGTGGTGCCCGAGAACATTCCGGTGAGCGTGCCCCGTTTCACCAACGAGATCCAGAGGGACAACGCCCGGACGTTCGCCCGCGACAGAGGTTCCCGCTCTGGGCCATCGCCCACGGGGAGCACCCTGGAGGTCCAGAAACCACCGCTGGGGAACTTCAGTGCTGAAGGTGAGTGACTGAGGTAGTGAAGTATAGAGGTGAGAGCGAGAGAGTGAAGGAGTGTATGAATGATTAAGCCCAGGAGGGAGGAGAGGGAGTGAAGGAATGAATACCAGTCATTCAGTCAGTCTGTCAAATAGGCAGTCAGTCTCTTAATTAGTTAGTCAATGAGGCAGTCAGTCAGTGAGGCAGTGAGTCAGTCAGTCAGTCAGTCAGTTAATGAGGTACTTTGTCGGTCAGTCACTCAGGCCATGTGTTCACCAACGTGTTTTTTTTCCCAGTTGAAAACGCATGGTGCTCTCCTAAAAAGCTCCAAATGCCCAGAGAACACTGGGCGGCCAGATAAAAACGGCAGATGTGAACGTGCTGCGCAGAATAGACGCTCAGTGCCATGTCACGCTGCTGGCATTCCCAGCATTGTGTAAAAATACATGGCGCTCCCATTGAAAACCATTCAGAACATACACTGTGCTCAGGAAAGAAATGCCTCTTGGGACAAAGCCCTTAAGTCAGTCAGTCAGTCAGTCAGTCAGTCAGTGAGGCAGTCAGTCAGTGAGGCAGTCAGTCAGGCAGTGAGGCTCTCTGAGTATTGGCTGAGAGGGAGGTTGGCTGGGCGAACAGTACGGTTGATGGAGCTATTGGCTGAATCATTCATCCTTTCATGAATGCAAAAAACATGTGGAGAGATGTATAGCAACAGGATACGCTATGAGGCTATAGGCTAAGAAACCTGCCAAAATAATTACTGGCTCTGACTGTAGCTGCAGGTGGCCTTTGGTCTCGTTTTCAAGGTCAAAGATTTGCATATTCAGCTGGAACCTGGTCTTGTGCTTACCCAGAGGGAACACAGACCAGGATGGAAATAAAAATGTTGTAATGTCTGAATTCAGGTGGGGGACGTAAAGAAAAGAAAGGAGGGGGATGTTTTTCTAAAACACGGAATAACCACTGTGATTTTGCTCATCAACTGAAATTCCCGACACATTTAGATTGTCCCGGCCCAAGAATAATAAAGTGTGTGGCATTTCAAGGCAGCTGGGTATGAAAATGGATCCTCTCCAAGACTGTTCTATGTCCTTAGATGCATGGACAGAAAACAGACTGGCATGATATGTTCATGCTAACCACAAACTAACAGCTCTTCTGGCTTACTTCATGACTGTAGGGTAGGGTGGGTGGACCGACCCTTTCTCCTGTAAGCTGGGTGGGGATTATTCCTCTCGCTAAATAAACGGACTGTGTTCCACATCTGCTTGTAATTCAAAAAATCCTTTATTAACGCATTTCTTTGAAGCAATGGCAGACATAAGCCATTGTCACCAAAGGGTTAACAGGATATCTAATTTAGGTAATTTGTTAGTTTAAACCACAACTAAATACAAGCCTGTCTGTAATGGATTGGGTTAATTAGTCCCATTCTCATCTGGTGCTTGTCATCGTGAGGCAGACGGTAAACATCTATTAGCGTAGCCTTGCGGCAAAATATTCCTACTCCTCGATCAATTGTGTGTGTGTGTGTGTGTGCGTGCGTGCGTGCGTCTTTGTGCCTGTTTGCCTGCATGTTCCAATCATCTATCTAATTCAGATTTCGGCAAAATACTGTAATAGTTACACGCGATTCCCAGCATTGGCATTCCAATGTTTATTACTTGTGTAAATGGATGGGGTTCTTGGTTCAAGACAATTCAAACTCAGATACAGATAGTTTATAATATTTTTTGTACCCGTCAAAGATGTTTCTTGTGACTTTCTACACTTTCTGGTACTCATTGTGTGATGGACCCCTCTCATGGCTAAAAATATGGCTAAAAAACCCATCAAAAAATGTCTACAAACATGTTATAAACTAGGTGTAATCTATTAAGCTATTTGTAATCTCACTGCCTGTCTACCGGTCTTCCCCTTCTCTCCTGTAGGTCCATATAGAGACTGTCTTCAGGCGCAGGATGCTGGCCACCTTACCAGCGGAATGTACCTGATCAAACCGGACGAATCTGAGAGGTCCATGCAGGTGTGGTGTGAGCAGAACATCGACAATGGCGGCTGGACCGTCATCCAGAGCAGGAGAGATGGATCGGTGAACTTCTTCAGGAACTGGGACAGCTACAAGGTGATGACAGTTGCACTTCCACTGTTTGGGTCTCACTTCTCCCTCTCTCTCTCTCTCCCTCTCCCTCTCTATACATCCGTCCGTTCCTCCCTCTACCTCCCTATTTACCTTACCCTACACCAGTGGTTCTCAAAGTGGTGTCCAAGGACCCTCAGGGTTCTCTGAGGGGCTTAGAAATTGACACTTACATGTCTGTAACTCTGAGAGTGTACAAATGGAGCCAAATTGACCTGCAAGAGTTATGGTTACCCTACAGCATTATTGCTGTATTTTTTTACAATCTCTTTCACTCACTCACTATTTTTATGACACACACGTTTTCTCATCTGCTTCACCTCCCGTTAGAATGTACAGTTGGTCCAGAGACAACAATGGTGGCGTTATACGACCGATCCCCAGGAACCAGCTGGTGTCCCAGGGAACATTTCCTAGGCCCAGAGCCCTGGTGTTTTCACTTACTGTAGAATATAATGCCTGTGTCAGCACCAGCATTACTCCATAGAGGCAATTTGGTTTTTTGATTCCCATTATGAAATGTTAGAACCCGGAGTATAGGGAGGTATGTTCCACAGCTCAATCTGCACGCGTTTCCCCTCCCAAAACCACTGCTACTATGGATGGCTGGCTGGCTGGCTGGCTGGCTAGCTGACTGAATGACTGGATGGTTGGCTTACTTCAGTGTACAATGCAGTCCCACTCATCAAAGGTATTTTTTCAAGCAAAGACAAGATGAAGTGTATCAGTGTTGGCGGCCTTGGCGATTCAGTCTTCCGTTCAGCCCAGCCAGGCTTGCGTATGTTGCACTGGTAGCTAAATTACTCTCTTCAACATTGATTTGTCTCCCCACTCGCCCACAAAGCCACCACATGTACACGAACACGCACGCTTGCATGCTCGCATGCACGCACGCGTGTGGGATTGGATTACTATACTTGTGAGGACACACACATTTTATGAATTCAATTTTTACCATTTGTTTTGCTATTTTTAACCGAAGCCCTAAAGCGTGAGTTAAATTTAGTTGCACACCGGTGTCGGGCACCGAAAATAGCTGATAACCAAGTATAAATTAGACATAACTCTAACCCCAACCCTTAAACCTAACCTCAACATGCCTAATCCCATCCCCAACTCAACCAAATATTGTTATCGTAGGGCCTTTTAATTGTAAGCCTAACTCTACTATAATTTTGTGAACCAGGATCTTTTTCCTCAGAATGTCTATATTATGTCTACAAATTGTAATATACTTGTGGGGACATTTGGCCCTCACAAGTATAGTAATACAAGTGTACACACACACACACACACACACACACATACACATACACATGCACGCGCACGCGCACACGCACACGCACACGCACACGCACACGCACACGCACACACACACACACACACACACACACACACACACACACACACACACACACACACACACACACACACACACAGCTCCAGCGTGGAGGCCCCTGACTTCAAGCCCACATCATTCATCATCCCCTGGCTCGGCCAGTTAATCCACAATCACAAACCACAGCCATCTCGATGAAATGAAGTGTTCTGGAGGAGCACATACAGCCAGACATAGATTGGTCATGGCTGTTCAACACAAACACACAAGCGAGTATCACCATTAGCTGTGATCCAGGAGATCTGTAGGGGTTTGTGAGAGGAGCCGCTGGAGCCCCGCTGAGCAGAGACCCAATGCTTAACTTTCCAGGATAAATCCTCCAGCACATCTTTCTTGAGGGCTCAAATGACAGTGGTGCATGGGTAAATTTCCTGTCCGCCACAGTGCAGACTGCAGGGTACGCCTGGGCAATTAACCGAAAATACAATGAAACCGACATTTGGAACCAACAACCGACTTAACCCATTAAGACCTGAGGCCAACTCTACAAATGCCTTCTAAGTAGTTCTCTCAAGATTTTTCAAAAATGTTCAAAACTAGGATCGTGCCGTGTTGTGAAATGGGGGTCCACGGCCTAGTATGTATCTTTCACCTTGACATGAAAATGTTTGAGAACCACTGGTATACCCCCCACCCCCCCCAAGACCAACAACTGGGGGTTAGCACTGACAGGGACTATATACATTGGAGGAATTGACAATTACTAAATTGGGGAGAAAAAAAGAGTTCAAATGACAGCATCGTATCACATTGCTCGCAAAATCAACTTTGTAATTTGACTTAACTACCATGGCCAAAAGTCATCAAAAGGAACAAATCAACTGGAATGCATCACAGCGATACATTTCCCATGGTCCTTTCCAAGAGAAAGTTTCATGTTCCTAAACAATTCTCATGTTTCCAAACTCTGCTAAATACCACAGAACAAACAACCGGCAACACTTTCTCTAATCTCCAAGTTATCTTCCTGTAATCTTCTTTTTGACTCAGAGCGGCTTTGGCAACATAGACGGAGAGTACTGGCTGGGTCTGGAGGGCATTTACAACCTGGGGAGGCAGGGCGACTACAAGCTGTCGGTGGAGCTGGAGGACTGGATGGGGAAGAAGGTGTACGCCCAGTACAGCAGCTTCCACCTGGAGCCAGAGAGCGAGGCCTACCGCCTGAGGCTGGGAACCTACATGGGCAACGCCGGGGATTCCCTCAGCAGCCACAATGGCAAGCAGTTCACCACCCTGGATCGTGACAAGGACGCTTTCTCAGGTAGATCACCTATCATCGCTATAGCCTTGACACCATTTGAGGTGTGGAAGATACCTGCTATTTTGATGAAGTGTAATACCTTCATATTTACACATATTTAACATTCATTACTTTCAATTTTCAAACATACATGTCTGGATCTTTTGTAAGTCAATTATTCTATGAAGAGCACACAGTAGTACCTCAGATGAGGCAAGCTATTTGACCACCACTCCTCCCCTGTCCCCAATACAGGTAACTGTGCACACTTCCATAAAGGTGGCTGGTGGTACAATGCCTGCGGTCAAGCCAACCTCAACGGTGTCTGGTACACCGGCGGTGTCTACCGCAGCAAGTTCCAGGACGGAATCTTCTGGGCCGACTACGGCGGAGGGTTTTACTCCATGAAGACCGTCCGCATGATGATCAGACCCATCGACTGAGGAGACACTGTAAAGCTGGTGGTGCAGGCGTGGCTGTGGAGGTGGAGATGGGCACGCACCAGAGTAAAAGGCGGACGCAGGCTTGCATTGTATGCCAGCACAAACTGACAAAGCACACCAGTGGAGAACCTTCAACATTGACTTGAACTTCCTCATAGGCTCTGTATTATCATTGTGTTCTGAATATCATGATGAATTATGGGACACACACAGGGATTTAGGAGACATGACTATTTAAAAAGCCACATTGTTCCTTCAACCCTCATGTATGAATATCTATGAGGTTCAATGAGAATATCTATTAAGTGCCAGTGCATTTTGCCAGTCTTTGAAAAATGTGTAGCACAGAGACATAATGTACCAACTGTGCCTGAATATAAGACCCTCTCATGTGACAATGGACCACCCCACCTAGAGGAGTTGCCATCTTCCAAAGGAATTCCATTAGTATTGATTTTATTCATGAGTTTTAGCATCATAGGGTGCCGTTATGTGGGTCTCTACCTCGTCAAGAAACATTTGTCAAGGAAACGATAAGATGGGAAATGTTTTTTAGGTTTTGTTTTTGTTTTGTTTTTTAATGATTCCACATTTATCACCAATCCCTAATAAGACATTTTATGAAACTAGCCACTTAATGATTTGGGGGAAATGAGGGTGACCCACATGTGGTATGGTCCAGCGCTGTTCGTTTGAGTGTACAAAATGCGGT